>NC_045169.1:2455533-2465533 GCF_900700415.2 Clupea harengus
CTCTTTCTTTTGAGGATACGGGCGGAGTGTGTGTGAGTGTGTGTGTGTGTGTGTGTGTGTGTGTGTGGAGGGGGGGGTGTGTGAAAATATGGCGTGTCAGGTTCGCCCCTAAAAATACTCTTGTCTTGCGGTGTGTGAAGTGGCTGGTGACACAGAGGCCGCTGCTGCCGCTGCTGCCTCTGCTTAATAAAAGTGTCCGTGTCCCAGACAGGCCTGAGGAATATGTGCCTGACAGCTAACACAGAGAAATGAGGAGCCCTGTGGCCGCGCCGCTGCTGAGCCGAGCAGCCTGTAACCTTGAGAGCGTGTGTGTGTGTGTGTGTGTGTGTGTGTGTGTGTGTGTGTGTGTGTGTGTGTTTGGGGGAGCCTGCCTCAGCGCTGAACAGGCCTCCTGAAGAGGTTTGTTTCTGCACCACTCGCTCTGTCTGCTCTCGCCCCCATCCTACTACACTCCCCCACCCCCACCCCCACCCTACCCTACCCCACCCCCCCACCCCCCCAGTGCCGAACTGACAGGGCTGGGTCACAGGAGCGGGCCAGGCTGGTGTCAAAGATGCTGTGACGAACTCGGCTGACTTCCTCAAAATGCCCTTTGTTGTGGAATGGTGAAAGAAGCTGAAAAAGGGGTTTGACAGGAAGCACTGTACACACACACACACACACACACACTCCCCTTCAAAATGGCAAAGAAGAGGGGAGCAAGTCCAGCCGGAAGCACAGTCACTGTTTAAGTTTAGAAAATGCCTTTAAGAGAGAGGAACCAAAAAAGGCATGCTTAAAAAGTGACAAAAATGGCTCTAAACAATTTGGAGTAGATTACATGAATCACCTCCCTTCCCCGGACCCCCAGCTGTGATTCTGACTCAGATTGGGCTTCCTGTTGTGAAGAAAATGGATCATCTCTGACACAGTTTCAGTCAAAGGTTTATATAACGCACAGAGCTCTGCTTCAGGCTTCCTCTCCCTCTCTCTCTCTCTCTCTCTCTCTCTCTCTCTCTCTCTCTCTCTCTCTCTCTCAGCCACTCCACACGTCTCTTCTGCTGCCAGATTACAGGGCAGGAGCAAGCAGCTGTTTGCCTGAACACAAGTCTAGTTTCCCCCCAGTGTGTCCGCAGTGAGTGACCTGTGTTGCTCGCTGTTTTGGAGCACAAATGGGGTTGGCTTCAAGACAAAATAAAAGCCAGTAGTGAGTTCTGCGGGAGCACATGGCCGCCTCCTCGGTGGTGAGGGGAAAGCCTATTCTCTGTGGTCTAAGATACTGAAAGGAGGCTGGAGACTTGAGTACCTGTAATCCCAAATACTCTTACCTGCGAAGCTCCATCCTGAAGGATTCCGCTAATACATGAGAGACCTCCCAGTTGCAATCATCATTAAGACTGGATTGATCATAATGATACCGATTGATATAATGATGACTGAGATTGGAATAACGCATATTTGAATGTGACTGCGTCTATGTTTCCAACAGTCACAATCACAAATAATTTAATCATTAAATGTACCTTTGTGTCATGAAAATCAGTGAATTCATTTTGAGTTTGATGTATATACATATACATAAGTTTTCACCAAACTGCTAAATATTAAGCCGATCGAAAGTGGTGGAATTTGGACAGCAAGAGCCAGCTTTGAAACCACAGGAGCTGCTCAGGCCTACATGAGGTGTGGGTGATATCCATTTATTCACTACAAACAATGAGTTTTAGTGATAAAAATAAACACTATTAGGCCAACTCTTTGTGTATTAGTTGATGCTAATTCAGCCCAAATACGGATGAGAGCGATAAGCACACAAAAGGGCGATGCTTTGACTTCTCGTCGCATTACTGCAGAATCAATTAGTATTTGGGAGATAAAATAAGGAGGGAGAAAAGATTTAATACATTTTGTCAAGGGGATTCAGTTCTGAACATTTGTAGCAAAAATAATTCACATGCACTTCGGGCATAAGATGGAAAATTAAAGTGTGACAATTAGTTTTGTAGCAGGTAAAACAGATTTGGCAAAAATCAAGAATTAATCCCATCAATTTAACAAAACCAGAATTTCTCTGAATGGAAAAAAAAGGAACAAGAACAAGAAGAAAAAGAAAATCCCACTCCCCTCCAAAACAACAACAATTTAACAAAGTTTCCTTGCAAACAAAATTCCAATTAGTCAAATGGTGAAAAAGCTTGATGTTATCTTAAATTGGCTTTCATGTTAGGCTTCTTCCCCCCTCTTTCCCTCAGGCAGAGATTTGTTCCTCTTATTTAATTTATTGCCACCCTATTTTATTTATTTCGGTTGTAGCACAAATTGCTTTTTGACCTTGCGTACATGAGCAAATGGAAAAGCCACTGATAGTCTGAAGCTGTGGAGCTGACGGAGCGGCAGCATTAATCTTTCCACCTGGTGTGGAGATCTGCTCTGGAGGGGTCAGAGCCCCAACCCCGCCCTTCTTTACTTTCATTATCTTAAAAGGGCAAAGGAACGCTCTTGTATACACCGACAAACACTCCCAGAAGCCCTGGTGCAAAGCATGAACACACACACACACACACACACACATGTACATTATCCCACATACATTTAAGTATGTGTTCCTGGGATTGGTTGTATATTAAAATTTTACTGTTTTAAAATAAAAAATGTGCTTGTCTGCAATTATTTCGAAAGGTACCAGTATTCAAATTATTTGCTGATAATTAAAATGAGATCATTTTTTACTTGATGACATCACTCTCAAATGATGCATAATAAACTTCATGTACTGCATTTTTAGTCTTTTAGGAGGATTGTATGAGGAGGATTGCAATTATATCTCTAGTAGTTGCCTCTCTGTCTCTCCCTCTCTTTCTCCCTCCTCTCTCTCTCTCTCTCTCTCTCTCTCTCTCTGTCTCTCTCTGTCTCTCCCCTACTCTTCTCTCCCCCCCCCCTTTCTCTCATGGCAATATCCCTTCAGTGGCTGTAAAATGTGGAAGTAATGATCTTTACAGGGACTGGATGGGTGAATGGGCTGGCGATGGGATATAGTGGTGTGCTCACCTCGAGGTCACTCATTCCATTCAGGCCCCGACAGCCAGTGATCAGAAATCATTTCCATTTAATGGCCATGAGGGAGATCAAGAACAAGGAACAATGTGTTCCTCACACATGCCTGCGTGTATGTGTGTGTGTGTGTGTGTGTGTGTGTGTGTGTGTGTGTGTGTGTGTGTGTGTGTGTGTCTGTGTGTATATATGTGTACATATGTGTGTGTGTGTGTGTGTGTGTGTGTGTGTGTGTGTGTGTGTGTGCGTGTGCGTGTGCGTGTGCGTGTGCGTGTGCGTGTGCGTGTGCGTGTGCGTGTGCGTGTGCGTGTGCGTGTGCGTGTGCGTGTGTGTGTGTGTGTGTGTGCAAACAGACTAAGTACAGAATGGAACATTGGACCGTAACATGTAGGCAACATCTGTCTTCCTTTTGCAACTCCATTTTTCGCCATGTTTCTTTCCTGTTTATTTGCATGCTGTGTGAGGGATTGTTTACTTGTCTATAATTGCCTTTACAAACCTGTGATTGTGAATGCATGGCAGAGAGTGTGGAGTGTATGCTATTGAGTGTGTCCACACGTGTGCGCTGAAGCTGGGTCCTCACTGCCGTGTGTGTGTGTGTTGTCCTTGCGATCCGTGCCAGAGAACTGCCTTCTCCTTGAAAAACCCATGTTGCTTTCCGTCTCTTTGTGTCCATAATGCCTGGTTGGATCTCTGTTTATATACCACATTTTTTTCAATCACACATTTGACACTTTGTATAGCTCCTCGCACAAACGTGATGATTTCTCACCATTGAAGGATTGTGTGTTGTGATATTCCCACCAGTGAGCTGGATCTATGGCATGTCGACAACCTCCTCATCCCGATGCTAATGTGGCTAGCCGCGGAAAGATGTTTAAGCTCTTGACCAGAACCCTGGCAATGGGATTTTGTTTGTGCTGTCATATCGCATTCAGCACACTTGACAGGTTTGTGTTGTTTCCAGTGAGCGGGGAGTTTTCCTCTCCCTTGTAAAGCAGAACCTCTCAAACACTCTGACACGCACAGTGGCTCTGTAGCACTGGCCCGAGCCTGAAATATCACATCTTAACTTTACAATGTGTTTTTCTCCAGGGATCTTTTGTCTTTTAATATCATCGTCAATAAGTGTTTATTTCCCCAGCCTTGGCTTTTTCTACACATAGTCTTTATTTCTGGAATAAGTCTTTATGATAGGTGATGGGAGTTACAGGGTTGTAGAGATTGGGTCATATACGATTTAATATGTATATAGAGTCATTTACCATATATTAATATTCATAATGAATGCGTTTAATTTCAATTTCAATTTGTTTGGCTACATTAACCTAACCCCTTACCTGACATATTTGGATGATACTTTTTTTTAAACATTTTGAAGAATAATGTATTGTTTATATTTATGTGATCTGCACAAATAAGCCAATTGCATTGATACAGTGGATTATTTGATTCTGGGGTTGTCGGCTTTTAGACAGTCTTAGGTAAGAGTGCCGTGTTACAGTCATTTGCAGGATATTATGGATGACTGTAACACACATCCACTCCTGGCGCTTACAGTATTGAGTCTTATTAGAGTCTGCTCATCTAGAATTAGCTAAATATGTTGCCTTTCCTTTCATGGATTTACGAACTGCTAATCCATTCAATGTCTGTATCCTGTTGAGATGTACTGTAGCCGGATCAACATACCCCATATTACTGCTGCAAATGCTTAACTTAGTTCGAAGATCTGCTGTGTGTCTGCACGTACAGCTGGTTACAGCTAGGGTTGCCCTAGTTTAAACTTAGGCTCTGAAGTTGACCGAAGTTTGTTTTTTTCTGTTTTTCAGGCCATTTGAAATACGTATTACAAATCATCAACACCTGCTACACGCACAAGTCGCCATAAAAATGAAAAAGTTGACTTTCCTTTGTGACTGGATTACGGAGGGTTCATGCACTCTAAAATGAAGAGTAATCAGGTATCCTGTGGGTTGATAGTGTTCTCTCTCTCAGAGATCACACATCACACAGAAGAGACAATAACAATAACTTTGTGGGGCTGCAATAACAAGCTTCCTCTTGAGGTGCAGAAATGAGCTTCAATTTTTTGAGACTGCAGCAGACTTCTATCACTGCCTGAGAAAGACATGCTCTCTATTTTGACTGAAGAATTTTTTTTTATTTTCCAAAAAGGCACCGATCCACCCTCCCCTCTCCCCCCCCCCCCCCATTCTTAACATGAAGATTTCACTGCATTTTAAAGAGGATTACTGGGCCGTAGAGCTGCAGTTTTGCATGTTTGGCACTGAATTGGTTTGGAGGTGCTAGTGACTTATTTTACAGATAGTGTCAGCATGCTGTTTTGGGAGTTTTTGCCTGTATGCTTATGTGTGTACGTGTGTGTGTGTGTGTATGTGTGTGTGTGTGTATGTGTGTGTGTGTGTGTGTGTGTGTGTGTGTGTGTGTGTGTGTGTGTGTGTGTGTGTGTGTGTGTGTGTGTATGTGTGTGTGTGTGTATGTGTGTGTGTGTGTATGTGTGTGTGTGTATGTGTGTGTGTGTGTGTGTGTGTGTGTGTGTGTGTGTGTGTGTGTGTGTGTGTGTGTGAGTGTGTGTGTGTGTGTGTGTGAGTGTGTGTGTTTGAAGTGGGGTGTGTATGATCTGGGAGTGGGGTATTAGATGCCAGCAGGAAATGCAGGAGGTGCGAATGAGTGGAGGGAGAATTTCATTTGCATCCCCAGCATGGCTTCCGGACCTTTCTAGGCTGGTGAGTGTGTCACCACCGCTGCGCTTGGCAAGTACCTATTCATTTTACAGGGGTTAGCTTGGCAAAGGAGAGGGGCATGGGGGGAGAGCCACTGACAGGGCGGGCATGATTAGTAATGAAAGGCTAGTACACACACAGTGTGTGTGTGTGTGTGTGTGTGTGTGCTTGAGGGAGTAGCTGGCATCCTCTCATAATCACGCCTCAATTGTACAGCTCCACCTCAGCAAAAGTGGTTCAAGTAAATATGACGACCCTTAGTTGACTGCTTCCTGTCAGCTGGGTTAGATCCAGAGGAAGGTGGCGTCCCGTTAGAGGGCTGTCAGGCTGTGTGCCTGTGAAGAGGTCATCTCGGGGGGGATGGGGGGGGGATGGAGGGGCAGGCCCATGAACAACCACTCTCATTATCAGGCCTGCACCGCAGAGGACAGGGCTGCACCTCACACCGAGACACCAGCAGAAGCTCCACACCTCACCTCCCCTCCAACACACACACACACATACACACACTCACACACACACAGACATATACACACACACACACACACACATACACACATACACACACACTCACTCACTCTCACACACACACACACACACACACACACACACACACACACACACACACACACACACACACACACACACACACACACATACACACATACACACACACTCACTCACTCTCACACACACACACACACACACACACACACACACACACACACACACTCACACACACACAAACACACACACACACACTCACACACACACACACACACACACACACACACACACACACACACACACACACACACACACACACACACACAGACACTGGCTGGCACAGCACCCGCTCTCCGCTTTATTAGTGCGGAGCATCTTTTTCCAGTGGCTGCGCCTGCCCCATTGTCTGCGGCGGTCAGGGTCAAGTCAAGGGCGCCCAGGCCGAGATTGGAATCATTTGTCACATGGTCTGGCGGGCGGAGCTGATTTCAGCAGGGCCAGAACCCCGCCCCACCCCCACACCCCCACACCCCCTACCCCCACCTCCGTCGCCCCACAACAACCCCCCCCCGCCGCGTGGAAAACCTTTGACACCCGGAGCGGGGAGCGGCATCCGCACCACCCAGATGGCTCGCATATTACAACACCTTGGCTTGCCAAGTGCGCTTATTTTGTATTATTTATTTGGTGGAAAATTCAATGGTCACTGCACAGAGAGGAAACAGCCACTCCGGGGCAGTCAGCATATATTTTTTGAGAGCTGTTTTCTACCCGTAACACCCCTAATACCCCCCCCCCCCCCCATTGTCCACCGTACCACCACCGGCACCCCCTCCCGAACCAGCTCTTCTCTTTTTTTTGACAGTTTTTAAATTGCCCTGTAAGTGACCATGATAATCACCATGCCTCTCAAAGCTGAAAGGGAAAACAATTCAGTGGCTGCTGCTGCTGCTGCTGCTGCTGCTGCTTCTGGTAGTGGTGGGGGGGAAGCACGGAGGAGGTGTTTTTTAACCGGTGTAGTGCTGTAAAGTGTAGCAATTTAGTCAGAGCGGCTGCCGCCCGTTCTCTTTTTTTTTTTTTTCATGGTCAGCAGGAGCATGCATGAACAATGGCTTGTGCTGAGGTAGCGTGTGGAAAATGACTTTAATACACCATATAGGATGGCTTATTGCTTTGGTCAATAGGGGCTGCGGTGTGGATGGTGCATTCAACCACAGGGGAAGGTTGGAGCTGTCAGCGGACAGCGTGAATGATACGCTCGGGTCCTCTCATGAGCTCCCAGATGGAGGGAGAAGACAGGCACAGTTATAAAAGGTTACACAAGACACATGTGTTGCCATTATATGCTAGATTAGTCCATACATACACAGCATGTGTTATAATGTTTATTGCACACGCGGCAGTGCTTTATGTTGTATTATATAACGGTGAAATATGGTGCAGCACAACACTCAGGTGCGTTAGGAAGGCGAAAGGTTGTATTTTATGATATCAGAGGTGAAACACTAGGCTATGTTTTATGCCTTAGATTTTATGTTTTATGTATCCTGCCTTCATGAGCAAGTGGCGTGTGTGCCAAGCTAATCCAGAATACATGATCTCTGCTCGTTCCTCTCAGTACACTCCTACAGCACAACAAAGCCATAGGGCTCTTCTATTAGGAGGTTTACCACTTTACTCTGGGTTAACTTAGCCAGATTTGTCACTTGTTTGTCGCTTCACCGTGATCTTGGATGCCCCCCCCTGCTCTTTGTTCCCTGTGCTTCCTAATTGGCTGTGAAGAGGATGAGTCCCTTTCTTTTTCTCCGTCTCTTTTTCCCTCGCTCCCTCTCTCTTCCACACTCTCTGTCCCGGTACCACGTGCTTTCATCTCGTCATGTACGTGCACGTAGTGTAGAGGGCCACAGCTTGCTTTCTTCTTGCTTGGATTGTCATTACATGTAGTCTCATCGGCTCCTGGTCGCCATCTTAAATCAGTCAGGATGTACACAACTGTAATAAACGATGGTGTTTTGTCTTGTTTGGTATCTTTAAGCCATCCTGTTTACTATAACTCCATCCACATATTTCCCCCTTTGATGAAAATACATCTGTGCCGCTGCTTTTGCAAAAAAAAATCATTTCTTCCAATAATCCTGAAATAACATTGCAATGGTGTTGGCCTGGGGTGCTCATGCTGTTGTCTTTAGCAGAATGAGAACCAGAAGGCAGAAGGCAGGTGAGGGTTCGGCGCTGCGGGGCGCTGCGGGGCACACATGCGGCGAGGGTGGAGGGGCAGTGAGGACGAGGAGGTGGGGAGGTGGGGAGGTGGGGAGCGAGCGAGCCTGTTTCACACGTCCAGTGCGTAATTGCCTCAGACAACACTCCACCTCGCAGAGCCGCCTCGTCGTGCTTGTTATTATTACCGGCCTTATCAAGCGGCCAGGTCAGCTCGCCGGGACGACCCCAGGCAGAGGAATGCCGGTGAGGTCGCGTTCAACAGATGTCGGGGGTCACGTAGCCGCCAGAGGAGCTCCGTGTCCTGCCTCAGACCCCTCCGATAATGACTTGGCTTGGCCCGGCTGGGAGCAGGGGGGGGGGAGAGAGGGAGGGTGGCGGCTCGTCTGATTCTGATTAGGTTTGTTTTCGTTTACGTTTTATTGAATCATCGCGCCTCACGTTTCCTCAGGTGCTGTTTTTGACGGGCCTCTGAAGTCGTTAAAAGACACATTTCAAAAGAGCGCTCTGGGCACAGACGTGTGTTTCAAAGTAGGCCTATTACATCTCCAAATCTATTGAAAACAGAAAAGTAAAAAAATATCAATGAATTTTTTAACTCAAATACTCTATGGACTAATCAATGTTTGGAGCAAAGTTCTATGATTAAAATGTGTTTTCCGGCTCATACCCCCACAACGTTCCTCCATTTTGTGCAAATCGGTTTGCAGGTGTCTGAGAGGGCAGATTAATGCATGCCGGTGCAGCCGTGTCTCTGATGGGCTTTGCAGCGTGCTAATTTTCATTAAGTTGATCATGGTGCGGAGCTCTTCGGGGATTAGCTTTAGACGGCCGCTTGACTGCAGGCATGCGGAACACGGGGAGAGGGGGGAACTGTATCTGATCTGATCCTCTGATAGTAGGCTTTGGTGCTCTAATTGCCAATGTTAACCCAGATGATCTGATCTCATCTCAGCAAACATCGGGCCACGGTTATACCAGCACAGCCTTAACCTGGGATCTGGGTCCCAGGGTCACCTTAGCCTGAGAGAGAGAGTGAAAGAGCGATAGAGAGAGAGAGAGAGAGAGAGAGAGAGAGAGCGAGAGAGAGATCTGTAGAGCTGCTTCACCATCTGAACATAAGTTTTCTTTTAGTGTATGGCCACTCGTTCTTGTTAACATGGGGCTTGTTGCGGAGGGAAACGCAGACACTGGATGCTTGTGTAAAAGAAAGGTGAGTTGCTGGCTTCCTCTAATTTTGATTTCATTCACTGATCAAGATGCAGGAGGAACCCAAATAAAAGTAGCATTTTAAAGACTGACTTTAGTCCAGATCTAATTCTTTCTCCTGACTTTGAAGCTGATATAAGTCAGAGCACTGATAAATGATTCCCTTTGCAGTCAGAAAGCCACCGTCTGTTCTCTCTAAGCCCTATTGACTGCTTAGTCTTGTTGCAGATTTTCCCTGAGTCACTGATCTGACATCAGTCGTGCTCAGTTGGCTCAGTTGTCTGCGCGGG
>NC_045169.1:2475533-2480533 GCF_900700415.2 Clupea harengus
CCGAACACCATACTGGAAACCGTGAGCCAGTTCGGGCAAGTTCATCTGGAATTGGAGAAATTAATTGAGCTAACTATCTATTGTATACTGTATCAACCTTAAGCAAAGAAATCAAGAACCAAGAAAACCTTAAGACAAAATTGAATTCTATAGAGAACCAAATTCAAATCAATCACACTGTATTTCTTCATTCTTTTATGAACAACCAGCAAGATTAACTCTAAAATGATTAAGTCTAATTCATTCTACTGTATAGTAATTTCATATTATCTTTTCAATCTTTATAACTCACCATGGCACATGTTCAGCTTGTGTTGAGCTATACATTTATTCCATCAAGTTTTATTCTGTTACAGGGAAACTTTAGTCATATGTCTGTCTCCGTGGCTTAATGCAGTTGCTTTAAGATATTCAACAAGGAAAGTTGAATTTGAATCAAATACATTGAAGCAATGCTTGGGTCTACAATAGACAAGTGCTGCATAATGGCCTTGTTATTCTAGGCTCTTTAAGTAATGGTAATTACAGATCTTTTTACATTTTCTCCCTCCAGTGAAAAGCTCTGTCTCTTTCTCACACTCCTCTCTTTTCTGACACACACACACGTATGTGTGTGTGCGCGTGTGTGTGTGTGTGTGTGTGTGCATGCAAGCGGTTGGAGTGTCTGTTCTGCTGCCTTTCATAAATGCTGCCAGATGTCATAGTGGAGTTTGCAAAAAAAAAAAAATGGGGGAGAGGGAATCATGCTGCAGGCAATTTTGTTGTCACTGATACAGATGAAATACAAAGATGTGAGGATGTAGAGATGTTAAGATGTTACAATGTTCAAATGGTGGACTCACCCGGCAGTGTTCCCTCCCATCAGCCTCTCCTCTGGAAGCCCGTGCGTTTACCTATTGGGAAGAGAGACTGTTCCCGTTCTGATATTCTTTGAGAGTACAAACTACACACATGAATCCGCATTAGGGGAGACGTACTGAGTCCACAAACACATATCCTGAGGAGTCCTGGGTTACTTTCTCATAGACACGGAAACGGACATGGCAGTCCTACGGTAGTGCATTCTGTCATTTTATGATATATAGTTCCGCATTAGTGCCTCTAGAGAATATTAATATACATTGAGACCGTCAAGACCATATGAAACTATTAATACTAGCAACTATTAATACTAGCAATTATTTATAAACTGTTCAAAATGACAAAATAACATTTTAATAATTTTGTCACTATAATATGCACGTCCTTTGTTGGAATTAGTGTTTTCAAAGTAAAATTGCAGGTTCCTCTTTTTTAAGACAAAGATTAAAAGGGTCTTACTCTCCACAGCATAATGTGATAACTTTGGTTTCAAAGCTTTTTTGTTCTCTGTATTTATTTATACTTTGGCTGTGTTACATTTTGTGTGCTTTTTATTTTAAGTTATTCATATATTTATATTTATATATTACCCTTTTACTTAAATGCTTGGAGGAGAAAGTTTGAAGACTTTAGATACTTTAAGACTATTATCTCGGTGTTATAACTTCAGTTCCTCCTCATTAAGATTAATTGTATTTCTTTCCTATCATGTTTCTAAAACCTTACAAGAACCTGCAGTTTAATGAACTCTATTCAAATTAGAATAAATTATCATATTACATTACACTCCAGCTTCACAAAAGGAAAGAATTTACAGCAGTTTTAGGATGAATAGTGTGAAACTATGGCATGAATTAAAGTCACAGCAGTATATATTTAAAAACGTGTGCATTTCCCACTGTCTGCGTGCTGTAAAAATGGCACTCCACTGATTAGATTAGATATTCCACTGATGGATCTCCCCTGAAGAGCCAGCTGTTGGAGGGAAAGGGACTTTTGTGCGTTTGTGTTCGCATCTACAGCTCCTGAGGCCACCGCTGGAGCACACTCTCAAAGTTTGCAAAGTTCACTGATATGTTTGTGCTATGGAACCCAGTCATTTCAGTGATGTGCCACTCACAGAATGTGTGTGTGTGTGTGTGTGTGTGTGTGTGTGTGTGTGTGTGTGTGTGTGTGTGTGTGTGTGTGTGTGTGTCTGTGTATGTGTGTGTGTGTGTGCACATAGATCTACAAATGAATTTCTGTATCTATATAATGTACAGTAATCTATGGAGCAGCTGTACTCATAGAATGATTCTATATGGGTTAAATAAGTGGATGAATGCCAACAGGGACTATGTCTTGTGATGATAACTTTATGTGCAGGACATCCCAAACACTCACTCTAGAATGCAATTAATGATAGAATTATTTGACGTATGTTTATTAATTCCTTCATGAGTATTCAGTGAACATTAAACATTTATTTATTTATTTCTTAATATGAAGAGAAGAATGAGGGAAGACTAAATTAGATATTAGCATTTTGCATTTAGACAATATTTCATCAAGTTACTTTTATAGGTTTAATTTATGGATGGGTAATTTGCACAACGGGCTGCGCACACAAACATCGTTAATCAAAATACATTATTATAATGAAGTTGTTTAAGAAATATTTAATAAAGGAAATAAAAAAACGATGGCTAACGCAAGGGCCCAGTGTTCATCTTTTCATCATCGCCATAATTAATGGGAGCGAACGGCGGCTCTGCCTTTGTCACCACAGATAAGCGATGAGGACTGGCAGCACCAAAACAGGGCACGGCAAACGGAACAATGGATGAGCTTAACCTCCGCGGCAGAACAAGTGGCCCCGTGGTCACCCCACACAGCGTGGCAGAGGACTCCCCAATTAAATTGCACATAGAGATGAGAATAGGACTAGTGGTATCTAACTACTCCCCCCACTCCCACTCCCCCCCCCCCCCCCCCCCCCACCACCCCCCCCTCTCTCTGTGACTGCTCTCTGTCTAATTTTCTAATTCGGCTTCTCATTGCCCAGAAATTGTATTCACATGTTTGAAGTTTGGAATTGAGCTCAGACAAAAGCTCACTATCAGGCTAAAGTAGCTGACACACACATATATAGATCTGCACAAGTGCTCTTTTGGAGAGTGTTGATGTGGCCCCTGGGTAAGAACTGAGGGCCCCGGGTCACTGCACACTCACCACACAGCAGTATTATTATGTATCTGCACTGTGGCAAAAGAGACTTCAGTAGTTATTGTAGGTTTTTTTTTGGCCAGATACTATGTAAGTTTCATAAGGGGTAATTTTCTCTCCCTTCTCTGAAGGCCCGTGTGTGTGCCGTGTCTGCACTGTGGCAAAAGAGACTTCAGTAGTTATTGTAGTTTTTTTTTGGCCAGATACTATGTAAGTTTCATAAGGGGTCATTTTCTCTCCCTTCTCTGAAGGCCCGTGTGTGTGCTGCAGCCCTGACTGAACTCAGTGATTCAGCACTGGAGTACCGTAAGGAGGACCCCAGAGTGGGGAGACGCCCGTGAGAGAGCTCAGCACCGCGGAGACGTCCAGCAGAGCTTCTCACGGAGCCACGCGCAGAGGTGACGCAGGAGCAGGAGAGTGCGGCGGGGCTATAGGCTCAGAGCTATACACTCAGGCGGGGCTATACGCTCAGAGGAGGCTATAGGCTTAGAGGTATATACGCTCAGAGGAGGCTATAGGCTTAGAGGTATATACGCTCAGGCGGGGCTACAGGCTCAGAGGTATATACGCTCAGAGGGGGCTATAGGCTTAGAGGTATATACGCTCAGAGGAGGCTATAGGCTTAGAGGTATATACACTCAGAGGAGGCTATAGGCTCAGAGGTATACACTCAGGCGGGGCTATAGGCTTAGAGGTATATATACGCTCAGGAGGGGCTATAGGCTCAGAGGTATATACGCTCAGGAGGGGCTATAGGCTTAGAGGTATATATACACTCAGGCGGGGCTATAGGCTTAGAGGTATATATACGCTCAGGAGGGGCTATAGGCTCAGAGGTATATATACACTCAGGCGGGGCTATAGGCTTAGAGCTATATATGCTGAGAGAAGGCTATAGGCTTAGAGGTATATACGCTCAGAGAAGGCTATAGGCTTAGAGTTATACGCTGAGACGGCGAGCGAGGCGTCGCCTCCATGCCCACATGTTATTTTCATACCCAAACACGCTCCGCTGCCATCTGCTGTGCCAGGCACCCCGGGGGTCCCGCTGGAGCCGGGGAGCCCGTGATGTGTGCCCCTCCAAAGCCACCAGCGCTGGCGGCCCTCCATTGTTCCTCCGCTACCATCAGCTTTGGCTCCACCCGCACTGGTCGCACGCCTCAGATAGCACACAAGGTGACGTCTCGAGATCCTCTCAGAAAGGAGGGGTGTCGCCAGGGAACCACTCAGAGAGATTGCCTGGTAAAAACCTGGTCTGCACCTGCCATGCAGTGTAAACGGAGTACTATAAAGTGTTTTAATAGTTTATAATACTTAAAAGTATTTTAGAAAGAATAATTTAATAAAATAAAATAACATAATTGAGTTCATAATACATATAATGCTTACACACAAAGAACGACTTCTTATTTATGAGTTGTGAACTGGGCAGAAATGACAAATGAAAATGTCATCTGGCATCTTTTTACACACATACATACACACTCTAAATAACTCATCAAAGTAAATAAACTCTATCAGTACCCTATTTTTGGAATGTTACACGCCCTACTCAATTAAAGGCATTGTTTTGGTGGCCCTCACTAAGAAGCTGAGCTTTTATTGTCGACTGAACTATCAGGCACACACAATAGATGCTAAACCTCTTTGTAGCAGTGCACTTACTGAACACACACTGTGTGGTGCACACTTGATCTACGCATAAACACGAGACTGCAACCAAGGCAATGTATCTCAAATAAATCTATTCCCCCCGACCTAGCTACACGCTTGATGTCGACTGATAGAGTAACAATGACCTCAATCAATCTACATTTGGCCCAGGTGCACTTTTGAAACAGTGTCACTGTGAGCCTGTGCTCCTTTATGGTGCCTTTTATTTCCAAGGGCAATATTGACTTAATCAAAAGTAAATACTGTTGCATCATGACATG
>NC_045169.1:2483033-2495533 GCF_900700415.2 Clupea harengus
CTTTTTTTACATAAAAAAAAAAAAAAACATTCTTGCAAACTCACCTTCAGGAAAAAAGAAACATTATTAAATTGTTTGACAACACAGTGATTTAAGTCAATTCAATAGTTGAATTTTAGGTTCGTCAGACAGCCACTCCACGTTGAGTTGGCTGAGCCCCCCAGACTAAGTGCCTGCATTAAGCGTGTGTTAGCAGACAGCTGGGTTGTCACGCCCAGATGAGCTCTCTGCAGAGGTCACTCGCTACACTGACTACCACTGTCTGTTTTCCAGAGCTTCCACTTCCAGGTGTTCATCAGAACAGGGACGCCGCCAGGGGATGTTTCTTTTTTTCTCTCTCTCTCTTTTAGACTTTTTTTTTCTGTGCCTCTTTAATGCTCCTCTGTTGTTCTTGGCTCCGTGTGCTGAGAACCGTCTCCTTTGCAGGCTCTGAAGACCATTCCACAGTCAGTGGGATTAGGCCAAATCCTCAGACGATAATAAAACAAAAATAATGTTAACAAATAATGCTTTTCCTGTGGATGTAACTCACTGGTTTCATCCGTGCAAGTTTTGCCTCTATGTCATACCTCCCCGTCCCCTTCCCCTCCAGCTCCAGTCTCCCAACCCACCCACGAGAATGCCAAAGGGAGGGGAGAGGAGGATGCCAATGCCATGTGCACAAGAAAACATGGTGTCAAGGAGAGCCTCATAGCACCACAGCACCCCCCCACCCCCCTGGATTTATAGGTACTTACTGAGATGCCTGAGTCAGTGTTCATAAACACAACCTCAAAGAAAGGACGCCACCTGCTATTAAGGTTTGAGGCTGGAGCTGCCGCAGCATGTTAATAAATACAGATATGCCTCCTTTTATGGACAGCAGGGATTTAATACATTAACAGGAGCGGAGTTTTTTTAAGCAGCACACATTAATAGTTTATGATGTGTTATGTTTTCATGGTCGACCCTGTTTCTTTACTGCCAGTGGTGGCCAAACTGGCCAACCAAAGTTTCTTTTTTTTTTTTTTTTATATTATTATTGAGTATGTTGTGACAAGGCTTATTGGGTTTGGTCATTTATAGTCCTCTGAAGAACAGACTCCCTGAGGGGAAATGGTACTCTTATCTAAACTCTCGTCAAATGTTTATAGAAGTTGCTCTTGTTGTTAATGTTTACACTATCCTTAGGAAAAGAGCCTGAGAAGTACTTAGGCTGAGAAATGAGTGGAGACATCTTCACCAAGTGCTGTCGCTTTTCACTGGACAGCTCTAAATACCACTGGCATCCACCAGTGTAATGGATGTAAAGAGCAGCACTGCGGACATCTTTAATTTACTGCTGCACGGTTTACTATTGAATCCTCTGACCTATCCATGGTTCAGCTGCAGCACTGCAGATCCAATTGAAGGCAATCACCTCACTTCTGTCCAGGAAGTCCATCCTTCAAAGCATTTCAGCCTGTTTGATTTAGGCAGTTTTCTAAGGACGAATATGCTTTTGGAGATAAACATGTTGCATGTCTAGTTAGAGCCCAAATGAAGTGTAGCATCTCCATGGGGGAGTGTTTAAGTGTCGGGCGAAATCTAATGAGCAGGCCTGCTGCTAATCAGCGGCTGTCTTTCCACTCCAGAAGTGCCGACTGGATGTGAGGAGATTATGGCACGATACTGATGTTCACTCAACACTGTGTTTTACTCTCTCCCCAGTCAAAACAATACTGATGTTCACTCAACACTGTGTTTTACTCTCTCCCCAGTCAAAACAATACTGATGTTCACTCAACACTGTGTTTTACTCTCTCCCCAGTCAAAACAATACTGATGTTCACTCAACACTGTGTTTTACTCTCTCCCCAGTCAAAACAATACTGATGTTCACTCAACACTGTGTTTTACTCTCTTCCCAGTCAAAACAATACTGATGTTCACTCAACACTGTGTTTTACTCTCTCCCCAGTCAAAACAATACTGATGTTCACTCAACACTGTGTTTTACTCTCTCCCCAGTCAAAACAATACTGATGTTCACTCAACACTGTGTTTTACTCTCTTCAAAACAATACTGATGTTCACTCAACACTGTGTTTTACTCTCTCCCCAGTCAAAACAATACTGATGTTCACTCAACACTGTGTTTTACTCTCTCCCCAGTCAAAACAATAACTAGTTTAAGACTTCTCTATACTTCTTATCTGCAATGCTTTATTAGTGTTCTTCTTAGTGGCCCTAGACTTGGTACCTTCTCCATTACTATGTTGTTGAACAAGTTTTTCATTTACAACGACTGAGTGATGCTTTTTTTTTGTGATATACTGGAAAAGATGTTAAATTCCTGGTGCTATTGCTGGGGGACTTCCCACAGCGGCCAATTTTCACACTGTCACATGCAAGTACTCATACCCAACAGCCTACCCTAACCAATACAACAACCGCCCAACCATAGATCCTGAGCAGCAGGATACAACAACAAAGCACAACTGGCTGGTGACAGCTGCAACCCACGGCATGTGTTCTCCCCGGAATCCCTCAAAGTAGAACCTGTCCAGAGCTGGGAAGTCTTGTTAAGGGTTTTGGTAACTGATTTATATCTGCTGGAATGAACACGGTACGTTTACAGTGTGTGACTACATGAGCTAGACTAGGCAGACAAACAGCCTCATTGTCTGGTCATGCAGTGAAAGGAACCCTCTGCTGAGACAGGGCTGGGTGGCCGGCCGGCGCACGTGTGTCCGCGTGTTGCAGAGTGACTGTGGGGATAATTCAGTAAGTGTTCCTGAGCTGTCAGGATTCTGGTGTGAATCTGCCAAAAGGGGAAATGACAGTGGAGATGATTTAAATATGTATAATATGTAGTTCCCCTCAAATAACCTTGCCATTTTGTGTCCATTAAATGACTAGTAAATGGCTGGAGTGTACGGAGGAGCAGGGCGACACACTCCATAATAACATGCATCCTTGTCTTTATGAGCGGCTATTAGCAGCGCTGTCAATGTCACTGTCATCTTCAGCCATATAATCACCTTTGTCTCCGATCCTAATGATGAGCTTTATTCAGCGCTGGGTAGGTGTGCCCCCGGATCTCATACCTCTCTCCCTCTATCTACCTCTTCTCTCTCTCTCTCTCTCTCTCTCTCTCTCTATCCCTCTCTCCCTCTATCTACCTCTCTCTCTCTCTCTCTCTCTATCCCTCTCTCCCTCTATCTACCTCTTTCTCTCTCTCTCTCTCTCTCTCTCTCTCTCTCTCTCTTTCTCTCTCTCCCTCTCTCTATCCCTCTCTCCCTCCCTCCCTCTTCCTCTCTCTTCCTCTGACTTTGTCTTTGAATGAGATGTCTTTTATCCAGGTGAGTCTCTTGATGATCCCAAAGCCCCTCTCTGCTTTCGGTGATCTCCAACAATCTTGCCTCTCTAGAGGAAAAGGGGGGAATCGGGGATGTGTGGTGGAGGGGGGGGGGGGGGGGATGGGGAAGGAAAGGGGGTTGATTCAGACCTGAAAATTGGTGTCTGTGGTGGGAAATGAAAGTTTCAGCAGGATTTGCCAGTCTAAACCTCAGCCAAGCCTCTTCCCCACAGCGGGATCAGTTTGAAATGTGTCCTCAGAAGCCAATGAGCAGATATGAGAGAGAGATCCTCGAGTGCATTTCCCATCAGACGACCACGAATCTCTTTGCTGTGCAAATGGAGGGGAAATTCTAAAATGTTAGCTTTGTAGAACATTTTTTGACAAAGCTCACGGTGAACTGTGAAGTGAGGGCTGCTTAGGGATATCTTGCAGCGATCTTAAGGCAAAGTCGCTGGAACTCAGAAGAAATCAAGAGCCACAATAATTCTTTTCTTTGTAGCACTTTTCCCTTCTGAGGCGATGTTTTTTTTGCTGAATAGGAAAGAAAAGACACTCTGAGAGAAAGGCTGTTTCTCTTCCAAGACCTACTTGCAGATACCATGTTGAATGCACTTTATCATTTATTTGTTTCGTAGACTGTTTATTTTTTCCCCCTGATTATAGATCTTAAAGTTAGTCTGCTAACGGGGCCTCACTTTGGTGCCCTATGGTCACAGAGTGGCCCTTTTACCACGAGAAAGCTTTTGTGAAGACACAAGGCCTTCGAGGAGAGGATGTCAAACAAGAAAAATAGTGGAGGAAAATGCTCAGCCCAGCACTTTTTTTTGGTCCACTGTTCTTTCAGTTGAGCTTGCAAGCCAGCCACTCAGTAGAAAGAAAGAAAGAAAGAAAGAAAGAAAAGAAAAGAAGAATGTGGTTGGAAAGAGTCTCTCTCTTTCTCTACTTTTCTCTCTGTCTCTCTCCCTCCGTCCATCGTAGCTGTGAAGTCCTTTTCTCTGCGAGCTGTGAGCTGTGAGGGGTAATTGTCTCTAATTGATAGGGAGGTGTTGGGAGCCTTTCTGCTTGGACTGAGAGAAAGAAGGGAGTGTGAGGATTAAAGGGAGATGAGAAGGGAGAGGAGAGGAGGGGATGGGGAGGGGATGGGGAGAGGGTGTCTAAGGGGAGGGGGGTGGGGGTGGGGGGGGGGGGGGGCATGGGTTTGAGCGATTCCAGTCTCGCCTGTAATGACTCATTAATTTCTCCAGGTTTTGTGCGGCTCTCCTCATTACCCACTAAAGAACGGGGGTGAACAAAACGCCCCGTAGGTAGGAGGTGAGCTTAAATAGCTCCACCTCAAACTCTCGGCAACAAAAGATGGGGGGAGAAAGAGCCTGAATTGGACACAGAACAGCCACAACAAAAGGGGAATGAGCAACTCTGCACATCTCACTCGGGTAATGTGTGATGTAGTTAGCTAAGGTGGCCCCCGATGTTCCCTGACAAAGACAGGAATACTATGTGTTCAGATATCCATGTTAACAGCACACACACACACAATTCTTTCCCTTTGGATTCAGAGAACTTTCTCTCACAGGACAACACTGGAATTATGCTTGATCTGTACGGTTTCTATAGAGATGCACAGCAATTATTTATCATGAAAACATGCACTTTAATGAAAGCATATTGTCTGATAACATTAGTGGCAACACATGTGTGAAAGTGGAAAAGAAAGCAGAGATATAAAGAAAATCAACAGAAGAGAAAACCATTCATCTAAATGCCAATACCATTCATGCCAGATATGTTGGTGCGTAGATGCTCTTCCTTTGGGTTAGAGTGCAGAGTTCACATCAGACATCTTGGCTGCTGTCCTGGTTTGGGTTGGACAATGCAGTTTAGTGATGAGATAGATAGATAGATAGATGGATACTTTATTAATCCCGAGGGAAATTTAGGAGACCTATTAGACAACACCAGCCTTGGAGTCCGATTTCTCTGTGGCGGTGGGCGGTTCTGAGGAACAGGAGGACACGGTGTCTCGGTGTCCAAGTCACGGAGGAGTCCGCGTGGGCCTTTCAGGGGCTGGACGGTAAGCTGCTTTGCTAGGCTGCGCTCCGTCGTCACCAGGTCTGCGTCTCTTCTTCTGAAGTTTGCCTTTAAAGTCAGTCCAAGTTCACCCTCCTCCGCAGAGGGGGGACAGAATCATTTGCAGTGAACTGCTTTCCAAATGGAGAGGAATGGCTCTGAACTGGTTATAGTCTGTCAGTCACATTTGCAGTTCCAAAGGATGGGACCGTCATTGGGGCAATATGATATAGCATAGCAATATAAGGTATACCAACCAATGTAATAAGATTGTATTATTAAAGCCAGAGGCATTTTTTTTAGCCTCACATGCCATTGCATATTAAATATGTTGAAATGAATTAGTGACAAATAAATGATACACATCCACGTCAATAACTTTTGTAACATTTGACATTGACATTTGACATGTTTTCCCATGCTTACCTCAGTGCATGGTCTCTGATTTCTGATGTGTAGATGATAAGCACTCAAGGCCTTCACTGTCCATTAAAAGTCTTATTAATCATGCTGGACCACTACGCCACAGCTGCTATTGACTCCAGAGGCCAGCTGAGGCCAACATCTCAATCTACGCACCCCGTTCAAGTCAAACTGCTCTTTTACCTGTTGTTGCAAACGGCTGTTTAAATCAATGACATGCTAGCTGCCCTGCACAGCCAGAGAAACAAAGACAGAGAGAGGAATAAAGAAAGAAAGAGTGACTGGGTTCGATATATATATAGAGAGAGAGAGAAGAGATCGAGAGAGAATGAGAGGAGAGAAAGAGAGAGACAGGGACCATGACTGGAGAGGCGGAACTATAGTAGTCATCGTGCGTTACATACATTTCAGCTTTTATTCAACCTATGAAGATAATGGAGGCTGCCAGCCCTTTCTCCCAGCAGTGGCGATGGATTTATGACGGCACTGTCAAGAAAATGAGGCGAAATGACACAGTAGCTGACTTTAGCTGCAAATAATGTGATAGGCTGTGCTCTGGCTGCACGGCAGCTGCTGTCATTGCAGGTAATAGGCTATAAAGCAGGCCGATAGTAATACCTGTCATTTGTTAATGGCTGACTTCACCGAAGAGCTTTTGTGGCCTTTAACATAGGGGATAATAGAAGATACAACACCTTTTACAGCTTCCTGCGTCACATTCATAACTCATCCACCTCCAACGCTCCCCTCACAACAAGGACAACATCCCTCTCGAGCAGTGCAGGGGGGAGGGGAGAGAGAGAGAGAGAGCGAGAGAGAGAGAGAGAGAGAGAAGGGTCCACCAGCATCCGGTATCATCCTTCCGCTCTGGCCTGCTGATAGGTTAGCCAATGGCTAACCCACATAAAACCCTGCTGGTCACTGCACACAAGTAGTACCAATAATGGGTAAAATAGTGGCTAGGGCGCTGCAATGCTAACAGAAGGCAGTGACTGGTGTGCTTCATGTCCTTACCTTCTTCCCTCACAGATAAGGGAGGTGTGGAGAGACGTCTGTGAAATGAGAAATGAAATGAAATGAAATGAAATGAAATGAAATGTCGTTCCAAGAGAGAAAGTGACTGGAGGAAAGGAAGTGACATCATCACTTGATTGTTACGACGGCTGCAGGGAGGGACTGCCATTGTCTGTTTCCGTGAGGTGAATGTCCTGAATGGACTGCCGAGCCACTGTATAAGACATGTATCACTGAGCTGTTACACACACAAACACAGGCAATCATCAGTCATGTTTATGTATATGTGAACCGATTGCCGTCTGTTAGCTGAGTTACTGTGTGGAGTGTGGGCGCCAATGGAGGAGAATAATGCTCTCTTTTTCTCTGGTTAGAGGCCCATAGTTATAAAGAGAACTACTTGGACATATGCACTTTAAGTACATCATAACGCAATCAGTCATTTTAGTAAGACAGTGTTGATGGCATGCCGTGTGTTCTGGGGTAGAAGTAGCCATAACACGATACAATATCAAAAGACTTCTAATGACTGCACATGCTGATGCACTAACATAACTAACATAAGTACATCATGAAACATCTTAGAACAATTGCAAGTTATAAATCAAATCATTATGAATGAAGCCATTGTACCAAAAGTTGCAAAAATAAAAGTAAGACTTTATGTTGCCAGCAGGTGTATATTTTCTGCGTCATTATATTTTCTGCATCATTGTTATTGTCTTTATTACTTGATTGATAAATATAACATATTGATAAATGTATAACATTAATTTGTGCATATGCTATGTCTGCATAGCATACAACCAAACCAAAACACAAACACAAATTCAGACACACACACACACACACACATAAAACGCACCTGCTGCAAACATGTCCCTGTGTGAGTGCAGATTCCCAGCACCAATCACTCTCATATGGGGAAAGAAATATTCCATTTGAATCTGATGAAGAGTCTGCCTAACGAGCAGTCTGATGAAGAGTCTGCCTAACGAACAGTCTGATGAAGAGTCTGCCTAACGAACAGTCTGATGAAGAGTCTGCCTAACGAACAGTCTGATGAAGAGTCTGCCTAACGAACAGTCTGATGAAGAGTCTGCCTAACGAGCAGTCTGATGAAGAGTCTGCCTAACGAGCAGTCTGATGAAGAGTCTGCCTAACGAACAGTCTGATGAAGAGTCTGCCTAACGAACAGTCTGATGGCTGAGATCAGAAAAGAGACGAGGGGCTCGGGGACAGAGGAGAGAGAGAGAGAGAGAGAGAGAGAGAGAGAGAGAGAGAGAGAGAGCAGAGGAGAGAAGAGCAGGGACATGACATGTCTAATTCTATCAGACACGCAGACAGAGAACAGACTGACCTAGGGGAACTGGCATAGTGATTATAGAGTATGTCTCACCCAGTGAGTGAGTGAGTGAGTGAGTGTGTGTGTGTATGTGTGTGTGTGTGTGTGTGTGTGTGTGTGTGTGTGTGTGTGTGTGTGTGTGTGTGTGTGTGTGTGTGTGTGTGTGTGTGTGTGTGTGTGTGTGTGTGTGTGTGTGTGTGTGTGTGTGTGTATGCATGATAGATAATGTATGTATGATGAGAGTGAGACAAAGGAAGTATGGCATTATAGCAATGTAGCCTCTCTATAGTGTCGACTAATCTACTCATCACAGTAATTGTACTTTACTTCAAATGTCTTTTATGGATTTCCTTCATCATGGCATACTCCATACAGTCTTCACTGCCGTCGGCGTAGCTTTAGGAACAGACTCCTCAGCACAGGCGCACTGTAAAACAGATTTATGAGACGCATGCTCTCTCCTCATGGCCATCGGTGAACCCCCCCTTCACTCACTGGGGAGAGAGGGTGAGAGAGAGAGAGACAGCGAGAGAGAGAGAGACAGCGAGAGAGAGAGAGAGAGAGAGACAGTGAAAGAGAGAGAGAGACAGCGAGAGAGAGAAAGAGAGAGAGAGAGACAGTGAGAGAGAGAGAGACAGCGAGAGAGAGAAAGAGAGAGAGAGAGACAGTGAGAGAGCGAGAGAGAGAGACAGAGAGAGAGAGAGAGAGAGAGAGAGAGAGAGAGAGACACTGACCCACAGTAAGAGAAGAGGATGATGACCCAACTCCTGCTCAATGGCAGATTTAAGAAGTCGGCATACAGTGTGTAAGGCTGGTGTTTTATCTAGGGTTGTGTGCTACATCACCCTCAGATTGCTTTGTCAATACTGTGCTGGGCCGGCCTCCCCGCCACAGTACTCTGGGAGCGGGGGAAGGATGAACTGTTGTCAAGTGGAGTGACAGGGAGGGAGATGGCTGCTATCTCACCCAAACAAAAAAGGGGCGGTGTAAGGGCTATCTTGAAGGGCTAGTTCCTAACACAGCGCAAATGCCAGGGTATCTTGCCATCAGCCACATTGTCTCTGGAAAGGCCCTGGCATGCTGTTGACTTGGTCCCTGCCTGCCTGCCTGCCTGCCTGTCAGGAAAGCCACTCCCCACTCTCCTACCACCGCTGTGATTTTGCACCCAGAGGTATGCACTGTTATCCTGGGCTAATCTGAACACACTGGCCTGTCCAGGGATCTTTACGACACATCTGTGGTGATATTAGTGGTGATGGTGTGTCTGTGTGTGTTTAAGGAGGATACGTGCACCACAAGCTTAGAACATCACATTGTGTTCAATGTTTCTGTGTCAGTATGAGTTTGAATTTGACACTTTTCTCTGGTTGTTCCCTGCCACTGTAAAATCTTCATTGTAATTAGAGGTAAACGGCGCCAAGCTCTAACTACAGTGTAAATAGCCCTGGCTAATCTCTCCGCTCAGTTTAAATGCACTCTCCAGGTCTTTGTAGACTCATGCTAACTCCCCTCACGCCCAACTGTCTCTGGTCTACTGAAGTGAGAAAAAGGCAAGTTCTTGCAGTCTCCCATGACTTACCATGCTGCTGTAAATAAAACTGCTCGGACACGAAGTAACAAACAGCTTTTCAAGACATTGCAACCTAGCCAATTTCAACACTACAGCCAAACGACGTGGCTCTTTTCACATACATCAGTTGCTACAGACATCCAACAGTTCTTTCTGAGGTTACAAACACACTGTTGTTTGCCTTTACTCGCGATGGCTTTGTTGAGGAGAGGATAATGCGTAACAGTACATTGCCCGTGCAAAGGAGTGAGCCTGGCTTCTTATGCTTCATATGGTAGAAAGGAGACATGCCAAACAAAGTCTCTCACCACTTACTGTTACCTGGTGGGTATTTTAACCTCTGCTGAACCTCTGTTGCAGATATAACATGCGCTGTATGATGGATAACTGGTATGTGCAGTTGGGCAGATAGAAAAGAAGAGTCAAGCGAAACTGGAGATGAATCTAGTAGACATTTTAAAATGTAAGAACATGAAGAAATGCCACCATTATTGAATCACCTGTCATCTTCCATTTAATCGTCAGAGGAAATATTAATCTCTTTTACCGCTTAAAAGTTTTTTTTTTTTTTTTTGACACATGATGTAATGTGTTCTGTAGATTCGAATACCTCCCTAACGACAGACACGATGAACATTACAACATCTCCCAAAATAAATGTCAACTGAGAGTCTTCTGGAATCAATGTACTTTGAAAAGTCTTCCATGAATATTTTTCATTACCAAGTTAAGATCTAGGCCATGTGGGCACCTGCATTCCCTAATTAGAGGTGACGGAGAAGAAGTATAGAACCAAAAATTAATTTGAATGGGAACTTAATTATTAGTTTGATAATTAGCTTTATGATTAAGAAGATAATAAAAGAAACAAAAAAATAACGTTACTGCAGTCCCGAAAAATATACCGAGGTAATATTTCTTTTTTTTCTTTTCTGATCCACCTAAAAGACAGATGAGTTCTACACACACTTCTGAGATAAAGGCTGAGATGGGACACAGTAATGTATGTCACTCTAAAGATTTCTTTTGTCAAGACCAAAACACAAAGCCTTTGCCCAGCCTCCCAATTAAGTCTCCAGAGTTATCAGCGCAAGTGGAGGAGAAAGATAGAGGATTAATTAGCTTAATTAACATGAGCAATTAGCCTTATGAAAACACTTGCTTCTGTGATCGTAAGGAGGACACACACTGTGGTAATAGTGTTGCAAACAAGTGACGTTCTGTAAAGGGGTGGGGAAGTTTGTTGGATGTACATAAGAGAGGGCTGATAGAGGGGGAGAGAGAGAGGGAGTGAAAGAGAGGGTAATGTGTTTTATCTTTTTTTACAGAGAGCAGTGTACCACTACAAAAATTATGACTTGAGTGAGTGAGAGAAAGCGAGTGAGATAGGGAGAGAGCGATAGTGTGAGAAAGAGAGAGAGAGAAAAATGTTCCATATTTAGCCAGTGAGATATTTAAAGTCTCTGACAGTGCTTGCTGTCACAGAGAAGTGGTTCCAATGCTGAAACATTTCAAGCTGTTCAAATACCCATTAGGATGTTTTGTTTTATTGTATGCAGTGAAAGAAAAAATTATGAAAGAAAAAAAGAAAAAAACGGGTTATAGGAGATGAAAATGTATTCAGAAACTTCTGTGATATTTAATGATCCTTGTATGCGGGGAGACCACAACGTGTTCTCTCCCCCTGCCAAATACCCATCCCCTAACTTCATTTCCTGCTCAATTGCTGTTTTATAGCGCATAGTACAGCGATAGCACTCTGTAATATAGAAAACAGATTGCTAGAACGGTGGATGGGTGGATGGATGGGGTGGAGACGGGGGCTGTTGCTGTGCTGTGCTGTGCTGTGCCGGAGGACCTGCCATCCCCAGGGAGGGATGTCCTGTCTGTGGGCTTCAGACAACCAACAAAGGCCCGTCTCCAGCTGACTGGCAGCAGCTGCCAGGCCGCCTCAGCTGGCTTGGATGCGGTGGGGAGTGGGAGCGAGTGAGGGCTGGTTACCTGCATCTGCATGTGGACGTGGGCCTCTCAGCCCTCACCACGGCCATTACGTCTCTGTCTGGCCGCCGCACAGTCATCTGCACGACAGTGCTGAAAAATGAATGCTGTTTGTCGAGAGGCTGTTGCGCAGTCGGGTTTTAAAAGACTTGCCCAGAGTCTGAACACTCTGTTCCAGTTTACACTATGGATTGGTAAACCCCCCTCCGCTATTTGGATGCATTCATGGATCAGTCATCATCAAACGGATGTCAATGAAATGTCTTTTACATACGGACCCCTTTGATTGTCATTTTGGAAGCAGAATCAAGCAAATTCCCCATTTCAATGCCACAGTGCTCTCTCTCTCTCTCTCTCTCTCTTTCTCTCTCTCGCTTTCACTCTCTAACTCTTTTTTTTTCTCCGGCACTTCTTTCTTTTCCGAATCACTATCCTCTCTTTCACACTCGCTCCCTCTTTGACACTCTCTCCCTGTCTCTCCCTCCCACTCCCACTCCCTCTCCCTCCCTCCCCGGGTTACCTTTTCACCTTCCCGCCGGAAATCTCCATCTGAATTCACTGGAGGGTTCTGAGAGGAATCATGGAATCCTTTTTCTCCAGCAGACAGGTTGTCAGCGCTGCTCACCACATATCATCAGCATGGCGAGCGGGTGGAGGATGTTCCGCGGCGGGTGACAGGCGGTGAGACTGGCAAACACGTTCTATCGGGGGAATCGGGAGGCCTCCGCTGAATCGCTGAAGCACGCGGCAGCCTGGAGGAG
>NC_045169.1:2500533-2535533 GCF_900700415.2 Clupea harengus
GTGTGTGTGGGTGTGTGTGTGTGTGTGTGTGTGTGTGTGTGTGTGTGTGTGTGTGTGTGTCGGACGGGTGGCGGCTCCTTGACTTCCTTCCCCCTTTCCTCACGTGTGTTTCAAGCGGCCACTGGCTTAGATGACAAGTGCTAAATGAATGGCTGCCATTGTCAAGGCAGTTTGCTAGATTTACTAAAGGTATGGTACATATCACAGCCACTCTACAGGCTTTCAGCTGGAGCGCATGATGAAGAGACCTGCTGTGCTAGTTAACCTACAGCCGAGTCCGTCACGTGTCTGTGACTTCAAAACACCGGAGAGGTTCGTATTTAGGAATGCACACTGAACCTGTGTTAGGAGGCCATCTTTGATCTCCTATAAGTATTCAAACCATTCATCAGCCGACTGATGAGTACGCAGTATGTAACCATCACTCACAACAAGGCGTTGCTTTGTTATTCATTAGTGATGTATAACAGTGGAAGATGACATATTGTTTTTTTTTATTGACATTATACTGAAATAAAAGGCTGTCTTAAAAGTTGTGGTCGACTGGGAATGTTGTGTAACATTATTAGAATGACGCGGTTGGATGAATGGAATTAACATTTATCAGTTATCCAGCTTGGGAACATACAAACTCATGACCCAAAGCACATAATACTTAAGACACTTTGTGGACACACTATGAGTGAAAAATGCCTGATTAACTAAATATGAAATTAAATAAGAATAAAGGATGACCAATAAATACTGATATTATACAAAAATATATCATCATGTGAAAGCATGTAAAAGCGTCTGCTAAATAACTAAATGTAAATGTATCATATCTCATACATTTTGTTAATAACATGCCATAGTCTGACTGATGCTGATCTTGCACTTTAATGATGACAGACCTGTCAGATGTGCAGGTGGCTCCTTCTGTTGTTCTTGTTGTATGGATCGTTCTTTTGCATTGACTTTGACAAGAACACAAAACTAGGGCCTTAACTAGTAGCCTGAGTCAGAGGCACGCCGTGTGGTTCAGATCAAGGTAGGGATAGGCCAATGGATTCTAACCTATTACACACTTTACTGTCTCCAATTCACCCCATGGTTGCAGGTTTTTATTCTGCTCTCCCGTCAGGTTGCAAAGGATAAGGAGTATGAATATCATATAAAGTTATGTGTGTGGGTGAGGGGAGGTGGTCAGCAGGGTTCATAGAGCAAAAAGAAAACAACCTTTTAGAGGGAAAAGGGAAGATGAATGAAACGACAATCTGCAGGATCCATTTGCAACCCCCTCTTCCCCAGCCCCCCCTCGTTCAAAGACACAAAGCTAACTTTTTATCCAGATAGGCCCCATTTTTGTGCATTCTTGAAACATGTGTTTTTATGGTACGGAAGGACAAGGGCAATAGCAGAGGATTTCACAAGACCAAACAGAATCCGTCTGACATAAAATCAAATAGCATCTCTGGTCCTTGAGAGCACAAAGAATATCCATACAGAATGTGCAACCATCTTATTAACTCTGTAAAAGACAATAACAGATAACACACGTGATTAAATTAGTAAAGTGCCACACTTAGGTCCACTGACACGAGGTCAAAAGAAACACATTAGCTGGTTCTATTAATTACTTACTGATTTTAATATGCAGTGTGACCAGCTAATGCAAGTTTGACAGTCTGTGTGCATACTGTAGTTCAAAATGTCAGGTGTAAGAGGCCTGTATGCCATCCAATTTGAGCCATCACAAGGTACCATGCTTTAGCTGTTAGGAGACAAGTGAATCCTATTAGGCTTGGCTGAGAAAAATGTAGAGGCCTGAAGGATAGATAATGGGTAATGGATGGAGACTACCACCGCTGAGAAGAACTCTCAGCTGTTCCTCTTTAATCACTCTCAGCAGGTCAGCAGCCACACTCACACACACACACACACACACACACACACACACACACACACACACAGACACCCACACACACACCACCGCCACCAAACACAGTCATATTCTCAAGTGGACCAAAACCTGGAAATTAGATGTCTAGGAAAAAATATGGGTATTTATATTGAGATTGTCCTTCATTTTGACCATGGAATCAGTGTCAACCCCCTCCCCCTCCCCTTACTTGTAAAAAGCTTAATTAATCGAGCTAACTATCTCCGAGCCCACTCTTCAGCCACGGAGCTGGACACATCCAATCTTCAGATCTAAATTTGTTCTTTTAATCTTCTTTGTTAACAAGTCATTAGTGGAGAATATAAAAAGCACGTTTCTGTCCAGTGGTGACAGCTGACTTTTATCAAGTGATTACAATCCACTGATTGTCACCATTATAGGTTACAGTAAAACTTCATCTGTCACGCGTCAAAGTTGTTTGGAGTTTTGCACCTCATTAGCTGGGTTTCCATCCAACTTTTTAATGTGAATTTTGACCATTCAAATAGGAAATCCTGAGTGGAAACGCTTGAAATTGCATAACATTTTCTAAATTGAATAAGAAATGAATTCGCTAGAGGGGGTTGGATTAACTCCTGATTCGCATAGGGCAAAATACGACTAAGGTTGATGGAAACGGATTTATTCAATTTTATTACATGTTTACATCAAAGTTTCCCTGACAACCTCTAGTTTTGAACCCACAGCTGTTCACAGCTCCTCTCTTGATTGGGAGAGTGTCCATTTTAATTCACATAACACAGCGGGTGGAAATGTGCACAGACTCGCATTTCTTTTGGCCGAATTGTCATAACTGCGCTTAAAATATGCAAATGAGTTGGATGAAAACCCAGCTATTGACGGACACTGTTGCTAGCTAATTGCTAATTGCTCAGAGTCTCATATGCCATCACTGGTCTAGACTGTAGTTGCTGTGGGAAGCCATTGATCTGTAGCTGCTTGCCCAGGAACCCATATATTCATTGTATGGGGATGAAGTTAACTGGTTGACAGGAGAAATCTGTTGCAATTAGTGCTTTTCTCTTGTTGGAATTTGTCAGTCACCACGGATTAATAAACTGCTTCAGAGGCTAGACAGAAACATGTTCCTAACGATTGCACTTGAATTATTGTCATGTAGCTCGGGGCTTGAATTTAAACATCTCGCAATAATTGCCATCAGATTATCCTATTCAGGTGCAGGGGATGGTAATTACAGGTTGGAGTCATTTCAGCTGCCCTGGAAAACCACTCAAAAGGACTGTGCATATTAAAAGTTTATGTCTGAGATAAAATTAATGAAGACCAATGTAATCTTTCGTCTGGAGGAGGTGTCATCAACCGTATTCAGCTCAGAGGACATTTCATATTTACTCTCTCTTTCTCTTTCTCTGTCTCTTTCTCTCTCTTTTCTCTCTCTGTCTCTCTTACTTAGACCTCACTGTTATTGTGCACAGGATACACAACACAACCACCCACAATTTGGGATTGGAACGAATGGAGTTCCCCCCACGCATTCTTTCTGGATCTGGGGGCTGATGATGTTTATTGGTGACCAGGGTCTGTGTTTTCGTGTCATGGGAAGTGTTGGGTGACTTCAAAAAGCTGCTACCATGACAGAGACAGGCATGCAAATTACAATCTCAGGGTTCTGGATGACAGTGGAGCCACTGTGATAATCCTTTCTTACCCCGTGTTGGCCCCTTCTAGTCTCCCAAACAGGAGAGTGACAAGGAACCAAGGGTGTGTGTGTGGAGGAGAAGATTGGTGGGAGAGAGAGAGACGCTCTGCCCATCCTCTGTGTTCACCGTGTGAAATGCCCCCTCATGGTGGGCACTGCTGTAGACACGGGACCTCCACGTGAAAAACATCCACACAGCGAGAATATAATAAGGATGCATTACTCCTTCCCCTTGCAGAGAGAGAGAGAGCTATGGCTTACCTACAATGCACTTACCCCTCAGTGCATCGCTCTCCTCTGCCTTTCTCTTCCCTGGGCTCCTGTCCACGTTGGGCAACTGCAACCCCCCCCCCCCCCCCCCCCCCCCGTCCCCCCGCCCCCCCTCCGTCTCCCCTCCTCTAATCCTCCCCTCATTCATCAGTGGAAAAGCTTGGCTTCCAGGCCAACACTTTTTGAAAATTGCTCTCCTCTCACTGTTCGATTCTCAATGCTTCCCCGCTAAGTCGCCATGCCAAGAAAATGAAGAAACAAAAGGTGTTGAATGTACAGTAATAATCAGGCGGCGAATGAGCAGCACCTATGTGATTGAACGCACAAGAGAGCTCACGGAAAATCGATCACGATGGCTTTCAGCAGCCGTAACTGGTGCTGCTTCACGTCTGGCTTCCAGGTATTGTGGAAAAGCAGGTCACATCTTAATCTCCCATATAAGGCTATAATCCTGTATACAGTGGCAATGAGACATATTTTGCATATCTTGGGGAGAATGTCCCTGTGTGATATATTGTCAAGTGTGATTATTTTCCCCCATGCCCGTCGCGTTGTGGCATCCACATGTTCCAGCCAACTCAGCTTGACAACCTGAGCGGAGACGAGATACCTAGGCATGCTGGCGTGCTGGGATTATGGGGTTTTGGATGATGATTTGGTGATAAATTATGCAGAGAACTTTAAAAGAAGTCCTCCAGATATTTAACTGTCGACTTTTAATTGATGACTGATTTATTCCTTGCCATGTTTTCTTTCTTTATTTTCTGTTCTGTAGGAGGTGTTTAAGCAGTAGTGTTTTTCTGTTTCAATTCCCAAAGTTCCAAGTATACTCGCTGAGCTAGAGCGCAGACCCCAGGATTAAGTATTATGTAAGCATTTATGGATATCTGTTCATTTGTTTCATTCAGCTTCATCATACTTAGGATAAATCACAGCGGCGCATTAGTTAAAGCTCTGAGCTTGACCGTGGTCCATTTCTGATGATCTCACACTTTCCCCCCCCATCATCCTTTTCCCCCCTCTTCCCTCATTGAACCCTATAGGTGTGAAACAAATCTGTGCCAGTGATTGAGGTTTTGAAATGTTAATTATCTTGACACTTAACCGACGGCCATTGTCGCAGGGATCAACAGAAGCACATTAGCTAATTGGAGATTCCAGTATTTCTAATTAGTTTTGAAGACGGTTTGAACAAAGGACACAGGTTTTCCACACCTTATTCATTTCTCATCCTTTGTGTGTGGCGAGCGAGGGGAAGAGTGTGCTGAATGTAATTACCCCTTATAAAGAAATCCCCCTTAATGCATCTCGCAGGAAATACATAAGGAATTGAAGGGAGCACAATGCCGGGCACTATCTACCCTGCTTTTCTAAATGAAGGTATATCCTCAGAGCTATTAAGAGTTTATCTCTGCTCAAGTCGATTTTAGGGATCAAATGGGCAGAGACTGTGTTTTCTTTTGGGTGAAAAACCAACACGTAGCCATAGCTTTTCAAAGATTATGCGTCTCCATTGGCTTATACAGATTCTTTTTGCTGTTAAGGCTCTCCTTATCATGTGTCCCTCCATTGTCCTTTGACTTAGTGTTGTCCGACTCTAGAACATGTGTGTGAGGAGGTGGTTTAAACTCTCACTGCATCCGGCACGAGAAAAGTGTTTCGGCTTCCTATGTGCTCTTCAGAATTTAGCGGCCAACATTTGGGTTTTTGATATATTCTGGTGAACATATGATCAGTCCCAAGGTCTGACAGGCAGATAGATAACGTTGCTCTCTGGAGATTAGCTGCATTTGGTGGGTGATAAAAGGAGCTCTGTGTAACAGATATTCTTCGGAAAACACAATAAATAATTTAGAACAGATTATACTTGGTAGAGGTTTTTAAAAGCAGATTAACTTTATTTGTGATTAAACAGTTTTTTTATCATTGCTTGCTGTCATCTGATAGTAGGCTACTGGAAACTGAGATTTGCTGAAACAGAGTCGCTGGCTGTAACTGAAAAGCGAATAGGTTCAGAGGGTATGAGGGCCCTCTCCCTCTAAATGGTTAAGATAAAACTGGCAGGTTATTACACTTTTTCAATTTCAGAGTCAAATATAAAAATTTCTATTATAAGGACAATTAATTACCTCACAAAATGGCAAATGTGCATCCTTGTCAGGTGGAGTGTACTCTGATGGCCTTTCCTCAAACAGCGAGCATGGAGATTTGATCTTCTCTAATGGTTCCCTGGGAAAGGGTAATTACGCCATGGTCAAAGCTAATTTGCTTTCTGCCAGATGAACTGTTGTATTTTATTGTAGGCTGACATTTGAAAGTAATTATGGCACTGTTGACCCTGGACCATTCCAGTTGTAGCACTGCCTCTCGCGGGTGTCAACTTCTCTCTCTTTCTATCTCGCTCGGGCTGCGGCGACGTCGCCGGCTCTTGCTGGCTGACACTCGGCACTGTAACGAGGCAATGACACGGATGGAGAGCACCATATGGGGCTCCACGGCAGACACCCCCTCAACCCCCACTTCAGCGCCCCCCCCCCCCCCCCCCCCTGCATCGGTCATAGCACACAGACACATGTGGCATGAGTGCTTCAGCTTACCAATCACGCACATCTAGACAGTGACCATAGAGCATGAATCCATGTATTGATAAGTCTGTAATTATGTGCCTCACTGCAATTAAATAAAGGAAAAGGTCAATGGATGCCACCCCCAAGTGAAGAGAATGATGTGGTGATGAGTGTAATTAGTGATATTCTCTGTCAAAGGCTTTGCTCGTCAGTGGTAGAAAACAAATGTCAGTCATTACTTGCTTTTCAACTTGCTTTTGAAGTTGTCGTGCCTCCTCCACTCTGTCAGTTAGTTTTAAGTTAGCGTGTTGTTACATTAAAAAGTTCTCATTCTCTGTGTACAAATGTATGAACATATAATTCATCTTCAAGTATGCAGTACACAAATTCCAAATGGTTAGAAATAAAATGTAGCCATAAATATCAATACATAATATAGCACGTCTGTATACAAAGACATGCAAAATTAACACTGATAAAAAATGTAGAAAATAGTCAAACAGACTTGTACCTCCAATTATCACCTTGGAGCAAAGCGATGAGCTTTGTTCGTCGGTGAATAGCAAATGACTGTATACTACCACTACAGCATGACAAATCAGTGTCCCTATCATTTGCGTTAATATGCAGTCTCTCTTAGTTAGCAAAAGATAAGTCCATCCACTGTCTTTGTTAAATTATGAGACATTTTAATCAGCACGGGGAATTATGTTAGTCCATCGGTAATGATCGCTGACAAATGGGGCTGCAATTGAGCCTCAAAGTAGGGTATTAGGGAGCGTGACAAACTCAAACACTGAAATCACTGGAACGTCACAATTCCAGGTAGCCTTGCCAAGTTTTTTTTCCCCCCATCTTCATTCCCCGTACATTACAAACGGCAGCCGGACGAGGCCTTTTATTATTATTATAATTTTTTGTCTCTTTTTTTCCTTTCTCTTTCTCTCTCTCTCCCCACCTCCTCCCTCTCTGTCCTTCATCTGACAAACCCACACTGAATCTAATAAAGACTGACACTTGTGACACTTCAAACATGGAACCACCAACAGCTTGGCAACAACAAAAAGAGCCCTCCGCGCAACACGTATTAATAGTGGGGAAGATTGCTGCGCTGCCGTGCGGCCCAGCAGGTGTGCCGGCACATCTTTGCACCTCCAAACACTCCCCCTCATTCCGCCTGACAGATTGGACAAAGGCACAGAAAGGCCCCCTTCACTGATGTCCTTACAATGTGTGCTGCCAGCCTACAGACAGACCAGACCAATCCTTCTTTTCTCTCGCCCCCCCCCCCCCTCACCCCACCCCTCCCTTGCAGCCTGCAGGCTGTTTGCAGGAATGTATGCATAAACAGCCCCTCCCTAGTCCTGTCTTTTTTTCTTTCTTTTTTTTTTTTACAAAAAAACGTGTGATCTGTAACTGAAAATGCAGCAAGCCAGATATAATGAAAGTAAATGGCAGATCCCCTCGGACGGGTGCGCTGTTAATCTGGCATATGCTTTTATTTTTAGGTTGAATCATTTTCAGACAGCACCTCACTTCTCACTCTTTCTCCTCCCCTCTCCCAAATTGAGCTAGATAACAGTGCACGCGTACAAAATGTTTATTTTTATTTGCCTCAAAATCAATTACATTTTTCATGGTGCAGTTGAGGGAAGGTAACATTTATTTATGTCGCTGATTGTTTGTCTCATTCCAGATGGTTTTTGACTGTGTGTCTTTAGCAAAGCAATCAAGCCCTCGTTTGATTGAAGTAACACCGAGCAATTAGATTTTTGGGGATCAAAGCACCCCTAAATTCAGGCAGCACCAGGGGGTGAAAGTGTATATGAGCGCCCCACTCCCAGTGCATTGTTCAACCGCCCCTCAGTTCTATGGGCCTCCGGCTCAACAATACTTTCAAACAACTGATCCCATCTCAACTCTCCAGACACACCAATAAATGGGTTTTATGCTCAGAAACAGTGGAAAGAGCTCACCGTTTACCCCACCTAGCCCAAAATGATGACGTCCATGCTGCCGTCAGCTTCTTTAAGTGGTGTTACCGGTTTGTCTTCATTTTTCCTCTCGGTTTCTCTCCTTTCATACCATGTTCATGTGTGTATGAGTAAGTCGGGGAGTGTGTGTGTGTGTGTGTGTGTGTGTGTGTGTGTGTGTGTGTGTGTGTGTGTGTGAGAGTGAATTAACACACCCGACCAACTGAAGGAGCTGACTAATTTTAACAGACGATTTTCTGGTGAGCTCAGCAATGTGTAATCACCTTATGGATTTAAAAATGGTCCTTTCATCAGTGGATTTTCCCTTTTGATTACTAGCGCATGAAGGCCATCCTCCACTGCATTCCAAATATGTATTTAATTCAATTAATTCACGTCTCTCTTCAGAGACAAACATTTGTCTAACCACTAGGACACAGAGCCATGTGGAATTGACAGACATGCACTGTCTGCATGTACTCTATGCTAATCTATATTGCTAATCTATAGAATTACTTCTTTATTTTCTTTCTTTGTAGTTATGTCTTGGTCCCATCTCACTATAATGGGCTGTGAGATGTTATTTTATCACAACTTTATAAGACCGCACAACATTTTTTATGATTTGAAACAAGTTGAATAACATGTTCATGTACACGACAGACACATCCTGTACATATAGACTGTTCTGCATGTCCCACATAGCTCCAGATGACGCCGTGTACATGCAGCTAATCACATGCAGCTAATCATATGCAACTAATCATCAGGCAGTTTCACTGACACCAGGGCCATGAGGGACGTGCACCGTGCTTGAAATATATCACATAGAAAATTCTACAAAAACTGTTAAATGTTTTTGCAGTTAAGGGTCACTCCATTATACTCTAATGGGTCATTGCTACTGGGGAATACCTGGTTTCCAACAGTATCTTTTTACTGACCTAGAACCCTGTTTCCTCTTGGTAGATCTTTGAGTCTTTAAAGCCTGACTCCAATTCCAAAAGGATGAACCTCCATGCAATATTCCTTGAAAATGGTTCCTTAATTCATCAGGCAATCAACCAACCATATAATTTAAATACTTCTCTGGGAATTAGTGTCATGTTATGATAATTACTGTACAATTTGGTGTCGTAATTTTTCTCTGGTTAAAATGACAGCATAAAAGGTGCCTAATATGGGAAATTTAATTGCTTAATAAATTGTAAGAAAATAACATAAGTGGGGATAGAGAATAACCCAGAGCAGTGTCACAGGGTCTGCCCCACTTTGACTGGCAAGAGCCCAACTATGGGTAAATACATAAAGCCATATAAACAGGATTTTCAACAGAAACAGTTTAGCCCATATAAAACCAATAATGTGACTCCGTGGAAGGTATACGGGTTGTTATACCTCTATTATAGGATTGAATATTGATTTAGCAAATGGGAAAGCTTTTAGACCACAAATAAGCGCACATGCAGAGACACACACACACAGGCATGCATGAATGCACACACACACACACACAAACACACACACACACACACGCACACACACACACACACACACACACACACACACACACACACACACACACACACACACACACACACACACACACACACACACACACACACACGCACACACAAACACACCCACACTTTTATTGATGTTTGAGGATTAAGCTTTCATTTCCTGATGAATTTTTCATCAAATCCACTCTTCCTGTCCTGCGATACTGTGTTTACCCCAAACTCTTCCTTTTCTAAGTGTTGCATGGCTTGACAGATAATTATATATATATATATCCCCCTATTATCATGATTGCATATTAATCAAACAGCAAGACGTATTTAGAGCAAAGTTTCCCTTGGCTAACATTCATGTATTGATGCATGTTAAACTGTGTTAGTTTCTTAAAGAAAATATTGGTCAAACATGCTACTATATATTACTCATTGCATTTGCAGAATTCATTTTTTTTTCAGTAGATTTAAACAGCTGTTTTTCACAGCCTAGTCTAGTATCTACACACTCTGTGAGCTCCTCATGTTTGCCCACTAGCTTTTTCAATGACCACCATCCATGCCACTCTGGAGTCTCTGTATCACAGCAAGCTGGGCTGATTAGAAACATACTTATAGTTCACCACTCTGCGTCTACACATGTTAATATATTGGAGGTCTTACATGAAGTTTGGTGGTTCTGATTGGCTGACTAATCCAGCCAAAGTGGCCCAGAGTCCTGGTGATGGCATCTATTTCTGCACATCTGTACCTCATGAACCGACCGATGGAGCAACCAGTCTCTGACAGTGTTTTAGATTTGGCTTGAGCTAAGAGGAAGTTGACAGTTTGCGTCTGTGTTTCTGACTGATCTAAGTGAATGCTTCTTTCATTTTCAGGCACTTATATGGCATCATTGAAAGAACCACAGAGACATTATACATCCCATAATGAAAAGGTCCTGCCATCATGTGCCCCCGTGAAGAGGATGGGCCTCCATGTCCAGTCAGACGCAGAGGGAGAGGACACAGGAAGCAGCTCTGGGATGACGACAAGTGATGTCACCCTGGTGGGAATTAAAAAACGACCATGGCCTCTAACCTGAGCAGGTCCTGGCCTGCTGCTGTCACCGCTGGCACGGAGCCGTGTGGAGGATATCATCTCTGGCACCGTTACCGCCGGCATGATCAACGAAACAGCGCAAACAGCACGGGCGTGCTGGAATCATCACTGTGCCTTTGATGGGTGCGTCATTCTCCTGTAATGCCCCGCTGCATAGTTTCACCTTTGTTTCATAGAGGGTCGTACTGTAAACAGTCACGCAGTGTATATGAAGTAATACTCATGTGCGTGGTAAATCTCTGCATAGTGTCAAACAAGGCCCACGTTACATAAAGTCCAGGAGATGTTTGCTGCTAATGCAAGAGAGGCCACTTCCCCGTATTCAGTAGTTTCTGTAAAGGTGAATTCGGGAGAATGGAGAAGTACATTTCTGAATAGTATTTCTACAACTTCTCCTTTTTTCGTTATTTATTTACAGCACATAGTATCTCACCCTAAGGAGAGAGAAAAATCCATCACAAAGGAGAAATGCTTGTGGCAAAAAAAAAAAAAAAAGCTGCAGTGCTTGTAGGGGAGGCTTGAGGTCTCTATCTAGTCATCATCAGAACGAGTGGGTGACTTTTTCACCCGGCCAAATTCCGACAGTATTTCTCCCTCGGCTCCCAGGAGCTCCAGGCCTGACCTGAATGGGGAAACAGCCCAGAAAAGCAGCCGGGGCCGCAGGACAAAACATTCCCTGTGTGCAGCTGCATGAATGGCCATGGAGGTTCAGGGGCTGTGCTGCTGCCCTACATTGCTTATTCATGTTCGCATGTGTGTTTGGACACAAACACGCCCGCATTGTCAAATGTTCACTTCAACTCCATATAATCCCAGTAGGGGGGTTCTTGGTAGCTGAATAGGTGTTCTGATCATTGTAGATTCATTAAAATGAATGAACAATACTCTTGTTGTACATGATGTGCTCCTCATACTTTTCAGAAGTATCGTGTAGGCCATTCGTTGAGTTAGCATTGGTTGCCACGATGGGTTGCCACGTGTTCCAGACGTGCCCGTCCAGCCGTTCCAGAGCGGCCGCAACCCTGCGGCAGCAGCAGCAGCCGGCGGTCCAGAGCATGGCAGGAGAGGTGGTGTTCATGTCTTGATTGGCATGTGTTTGGTAAGTATGTCCTCACCGAAGCAGCGGGAGCTAAAGTGGGGAGTAGCGAGTCAGAAAGGAGGGGAGTGGCTGGTGGCAAACAGCTCTGTTCTCTCTCTCTCTCTCTCTCTCTCGCTCGCTCTCTCTCTCTCTCTCCCCTGACTGATTAAATGCCCCCACCCCCTCAGCTGCAGCCACACAAAGGCACTGGGGGCTGAGCCACCCTGCCAATACCCCCCCCCCCCTCCCCCTCCCTCCCCGCCTTCCCCCAACCTCCTCACCAAAAGAGCAGAAAAGATATGGTGGGTAGAGTACAGAGAACAGAAGAGAAAGGGACGTTTCAAAACCGAACATGAAAGAGCTTGATGGTAAGCATGGGTGGATGTCAGTGGTGCAGCTGATGATGTTTGCAGAGACTTCCTTTTTCCATGGTGATGTTTCAAAAAAACAAAAAACCAGAAGGGAACAGATTATGGGAAGGCCATCTTGCTCAGATGAATTATGCAAATTAACAAAGTCGTTTACGAGAACAAGATTTAGAGGTGTGAACATTTGTGGGAGAATGATGTTGAAAAGGTGGGGAAAACGACAACTGGCCTACGGATGACTTCATTTGCCCCAGAGAAAGCACACACACACACACACACACACACACACACACACACACACACACACACACACACACACACACACACACACACCCACACACACACACCCACACACACACACACACACACACACACACACACACACACACACACACACACACACACACACACACACACACACACACTGGCCTCCTCTCCTCTGAAGGCTTTCTGTTGGCCACCTCTCTCTCTCTCTCAACCATCAGCTCTCCTCCCCCCCCCCCCCCCCACACCCTGCACCTCCTCGTCTCGCCTCTCTCCCTCTCTCCCTCTCTCTCCTCCTCCTCGTGCCTTGACCTTCATCGCCTCTCCACCTGCAGGACGCCATGTTTGATGCTCTGTCCGCCGAGACGCCCGGCGTGACAGCAGAATGGTATCATAGGACCCAGTGAAGGAATTTCTCTTTCTCTGTCATCATTAAGGGGCTTCCCCCTATGGTGCACGGGAATGAAAAGTACGATTTCATGTTCTCAGGAGAGTGGCAGCAGAAGAAAGGCTCAAAGCACTGCATGCTGCTCTCTGAGTGGGTCCGTCCAGCCCTCGCAGAGGATGGGATGTCCCTGAGGAATTTTGCCATAGACTTGCCTGAATAGGGAGGGATTAAGGCCCTTTTAAGGATGGAAATGTAACAAAAGGAGCACTTTTATGATGTAGCAGCATAAAATGAGGGCCTTCATTGTGGCACTGATTGCGAGAAGAAAAAAAAAAGAGAGAGAGAGAGACTGAGAGAGGGAGAGAAGAAAGATCTTTAAAATGTGCGGCCATGCGATGACATGTATGTGTGCCTTTCAGCTGGGTGCTGTAGTGGGCTGTGGAAAAATGACTTGTCTCAACATTAGAGAGTGAGAGTGAGAGAGAGAGAGAGAGAGAGAAGGGAAGAGAAAATGCAGCAGTTCCCTTTGGACCCACAAAGTACAAGACGATTTGGTTTGTTTCTATTTTCTTCCTCCTTTTTTCTTGTCTCTTCTCCCCCACCCCCTACTTCACATACCTCACACACACATACACACAGACACACAGACGCACAATCACACACACACACACACACACACACACACACACACACACACACACACACACACACACACACACACACACACACACACAGACACACACACACACAACCCATCCCCGAATGCATCAGATGGAGGTCGGGTCCCAGTGAAAGTTGGTTAATTTTCACAAAATGGAGAACGCATAATTAGCATTCCCCGCAGGCTAGGTTTGTCTGTCCCTCCGCTGGTGTCCGCTAGCTCCCTCTACTCCTCCGGAACGAGCGCGTGGCAGGAACATGGCACATCGCATCAGAATATCATATGTCTCACAGCACACTCTCTGACAGCTTAGCGTTCAGTATCAGGGCTTCATTATTTTGATTGGCTGATTTGTGCTTTTAATATATTCAGCAGCGCACAGCCTGGGCGTGCATTGTGGGTTCAGTATATCTTCAGAATGAGATATAATATAATGCAATTAGTTATTATTGGGAACAATTTATATGGCTATATATATGGTCTTTCTCACAACAAATAACGACTTCAAAAGCCCACCAAAACATGGATGGGTTATTTAAAAAGACAGGAATTACACATGCAGCATCTGGAATTCATCAACACATTTTTTTGTTTTGTTACAATCACAATTACAAAGGACGTAAAAGAGACTAGTTCCCTCAGAACCCGCAGTAGCCAGAGGATGAGGAGCCTTTGGACCCCGACTCCCTGGACTGGAGTGTGTGTGCGCCTGTGGGCTGGGCTGCAGGAGCTGAGGACTGTGGGTCTGTGAACACTAGAGGGGGAGCTTAGCCGTGCTGCAGGAGGCTGTGCTGTGCTGTGCTGTGCTGCTGCTGCTGCTGCTGCTGCTGCTCCTGCTGGAGGCTCCCACCAGGACCGCTGCCTCCCCCTGACCCCCCTCCTCTCCCCTCCTCTCCTCCCCCCGCCTCCCCTTCAGCACAACCTTTGGCTGGAGACAGCAGAAGACGGGGCAAAGGTCAGCAAGGCCAGGAGAGAAGAGGGCCAATTTTAGTTTTGTTCACAGTGTGGGGGAAAACAATGTGTGTGTGTGTGTGTGTGTGTGTGTGTGTGTGTGTGTGTCTGTGTGTGTGTGTGTGTGTCTGTGTGTCTGTGTGTCTGTGTGTCTGTGTGCGTGCTTTTGTGTGTGTTGCCTGCATTTGTGTGAGAGAGAAATATTATCTTAAAGTGTATTTTGGGAGTGAGTGGGTAGTTGGGTTTGACAAATTCCATGTGTCTATTTTACATTTACTCCAATGTCATTGTTTGAACGTGAGGTGAACAAGATGGTCTTAGTGTGAGATCAGGACAAGGAGAGGAGGCTACACACGTCCGGGATGTTTTAGGTTTCATGGTGGGACATTACATGGCTCATATTCAGTCGAGCGTCTCTTCAAGATCAGAAGTCAGATGAAGGAATTACAAAGAAAATACCAAGGAAGAAAGAACCGCATGAATTCTGTTCAAAGTTTGACGAATGCAGTGACTTCATCACAATGACTAAAGGGAGGACTGTTATATATTTTCACCCTTTTGCACTGTTAAGATATGACCGATCACATGAAGTACTGTAAATCATATATATTCCACCGGAATGAAAAATAATTCGATTTCTTTTTGGTGTCTATTTCTACATTGCTAAATGGATGCTATTTCTGTATTTAAATGATTCTTTATTGAGTTTGGGGAATATATGTTTGAGTGAGACAGCAATCTTTACTTCATTATGTTATTAATGGTTTTATTTTTTTTTGTTTACTATTGAAGTGTTTTATGTGGATTTGATTATTGTCAAATAATCCCCCCACATAGGAAATCACCTCCTTTACCAAAGACATAAAGCACAATTCTATTTAGCTTGTACCACATCCCCTTCAGACATGGAGCTGGAGTTTGCCTTATGGGGCGGCTGAAAGTCTTTCACTGGCTGCTCACATCCAGTGGTGTGTTCTCTTCGGTGCACAGACAGACTCACATCCAGTGGTGTGTTCTCCCTCGGTGTGCAGGCACAGACAGACTCACATCCAGTGGTGTGTTCTCCTCTCTGTGTGTGTCCAGGCACAGACTCACATCCAGTGGTGTGTCCTCCTCTCTGTGTGTGCAGGCACAGACAGACTCACATCCAGTGGTGTGTTCTTCAGGCACAGACTCACATCCAGTGGTGTGTTCTCCTCGGTGTGTGTGCAGGCACAGACAGACTCACATCCAGTGGTGTGTTCTCCTCGGTGTGCAGACACAGACTCACATCCAGTGGTGTGTTCTCCTCGGTGTGTGCAGGCACAGACAGACTCACATCCAGTGGTGTGTTCTCCTCGGTGTGTGCAGGCACAGGCCACAGACTGCTTGTTTGTCCAGTCCCTGTTTGCTCCAGCGGGCGAGTCCCAGCGAGTCCCAGCTGTCCGTGGGGCTGTTTTGATGTGGCTGAGCAGGGCTAAGTGTGAGGGGAGCGAGGGTCACATGCACAGGGGGGAGGTTGAGCTGCCTCTGCAGTCACCCCAGGACGCGCCGAGGATCCTTGTTAGTGCCACATGCCGGCCGGTAGTGAAGCTGTACGTGTCAGAAGCCGGGGGATTACGACGCTCTCTCTCTCTCTCTCTCTCTCTCTCTCTCTCTCTCATTCTCTATATTTCTTTCTCTCTTTTTCTCACATTCTGTAGTTTCCATTTGTGTGAATGTGTCTATGGCTTTGTGTGTGTGTGTGTGTGTGTGTGTGTGTGTGTGTGTGTGTGTGTGTGTGTGTGTGTGTATGGGTGTGTGTGTGTGTGTGTGTGTGTGTGTATGTGTGTGTGTGTGTGTGTGTGTGTGTGTATGTGTGTGTGTGTGTGTGTGTGTGTGTGTGTCTATGGGTTTGTGTGTGTGTGTGTGTGTGTGCGTGTGTGCGTGCGTGCGTGCGTGCGTGCGTGCGTGCGTGCGTGCGTGTGTGTGTGTGTGTGTGTGTAGTATCAGCAGAGATGCAGTCCTGTGAAGCAGTGACACAGGCTCTCCATTTGCAGGTGTGATTTGTAAGCTCAGTTTGGGACATTTCTCACATTCTGTGTATTTAATAGTAGATAACAGAGTTTGATTATATTGACTTACTTTAGTGGTCAAATAACACACTTCACACACACTTCAACAGCACAGCAAGTCAGCTTTTCTTGACTTTGTCACAAATACTAAGTCAGGAAATGTCTACATTCCTCTGTTGTGCTGACACACCTTTGAATGTTTTGTTCATTGTTTTTTGACGATGATTTAAAAAGTGGAGTATTTACAAAGGTACTGTTTTCTTAAAAGAATGCTGCTTTCCTTAAATCGTTGTGTTATATCATGTTAACCACAGCCATGTTTAATTTACTTATGGAAAGGGTCAAATGTCCTCATCATTTAAAATATTGTAATATCTCTTAGAAACGTCATTTCATATTAATATCACCAATCGTCTTCCTGCAGGTGAGTCTTAAAACAGAGCGGAGAAGACTCAGTCAGAGAGGCATCACTGTAGATTATTCTGCCATGTTTGAGATGTTTTTGGAAAGTTTTGGGCATTTTGGGCTTCCATTGCTTATATTCTGGAACGCTCAAAGATATTTTTACACTTTAATCTCAAACATCAACTCTCTTTTATGTGTTCTTTTCACACAAAGTTTGATGTGAGAGGAAGTTTCAAAAGTGTTTATTTGCTTTTTTTTCAAAAAGTCCTCCGTGGGAGTGACCTCTGTGGCTGTGGCTCAGTGCTTGCACATCCTTCATCCAGTCACACAGGCCTGGCACTTCACACAGCATCTTCATTTAGTCCCAGTCGTTATTTAATCATGGGGGCCAAATGATGTCAGCACACTGTGCAGAGTGCATATGTGAATGAATGACCTTCTTCTGGGAGTAGTTTTCAACATGCTACATGCTACATGCTATCGCTCTACTACAGGTGCCTGCTCCCAGCCAACACAACTACTGGAGGCTAAACTAAACCTCAGGCCACGCAATGGATGGTGGTCAAACAGTGGAACAACTCCACTGCCACTGTTTAAAAATAGCACTTCAGTTGCCATGGCGCCTCATGTCGTCCAACAGTCTAAGACCAAATCAAATGTTGCAGCAGGTTATTAACATAGTACTGTACTGCTAACACAGCTAAGGCCTTTTAAATCCAAATCATAGCTAGTTGTGAGATAAAGCCCATACAATAAAATAATTTAACTTTGAGTACAAATTACACACTTGTTTTAAGTTCGACTATAGTAGACCAGAGTGCAAGCTTATCAAAAAAAACGTTTGTCAAGAGTTGGTGTTTTGACCTACTCTTTGATTAGTTCTAGATGGCCCAATACTCTTAACTATATTTGAATTTATTGTTAGGAAACCTTGTAGCGTGAGCAATTACTGAACACAACACTGCGCACCAGGCAAGTGGACAACTTCATAAACATATTGAACTACACTCATTCAATACAGCTCTCCTATTCAGCAGTGTTCTCTGGAGTAAGACATCATTTCTTTATGACTGCAACATATTTAATTAGGAGTTAGTTACATTATGTATGGGAGCCCCATTGTGAAGGAGATACATCAAAGTCCTATACATAAAGGCTAGACCTGTGGTGCACAATATGTGCATTTGTAATTGTAATGCAGTAGCCATATATCATAAATCCATATAGACTATGGAACAGCTCGCCCTACTCATTAAGGGGGACGAATAGACGGCAAGTGGAGTGCAGAGAATGTGCACTTGCTACCTGAGTGATTTCATTTTTGAAATACCTTTCATATATTTATCAGTAATATGTAGTAATTATTTCAGATAGTACATATTATATTTTAATGATTGTACATGTATGTTTCACATGTTTTGTTTTTTTGTATGTGTGTGTGCATGTGTGTATGTGTGTGTGTGTGTGTGTGTGTGTGTGTGTGTGTGTGTTTTGTTCATGTTTGATGAAATAAAACACTTTCTCTTAACCGTAATCAACCAGTAATTCCTGTCTGCACGGTTCATCATTAAAGGTCTCCTTTATTCATCTAAGCATTGCAATTTCAACAGTCTATCACATTTCCACATTAATATTAATTAGGTATGACTGTACTCTCTATATAAAGCACTTGTGTGAAGTAAAAATCCTGCTCTAATAAACATATTTTATTACCTATTCATCACCAGCCTTACGTGCACATCACACGCCTCTTCTCCTCACCCTATGGAACAAGTAATCATGTTAACTTGGCCGATATCTCAAAATAAATGCAACCTTAATTAATAAACAAATTAAGTTAAAAAAAAATAACACACACTGCTCAACAATCTGCATTTGAGTTCATCAATTACCAGGATTATGTTGGGAAGAAGCATGTCATCTGCATAGTGGCATTCACAGGGCCATGGTTATGCCACCCTCTCCAGCGCTATTTATCGTGATGGAATTCACTTGCGTTTCACCACACAAATTCTCCACTCCTGCTGGAAATCAAAAGGTGAGGCATTGCCATTACGCCCCTAATGGGCAAAGCTGTGTGACTAATGCATCATCCTACACACTTATTCAGACACATTAAAAAAAGCTCAAAACACAGAGAGAGACTGTGGCTCCTGAAAATGCGAGAGTGAGAGAGAGAGAGAGAGAGAGAGAGAGAGAGAGAGGGAGGGATGGAGATTGAGGGGGAGAGAGAAAGAAAGCTGGTGAATCTGAATAAGCTTTTTATTTCTCTGTCCTGTAAACATCGGAGAACAGAAAATACTATATACCATACAGATACGCTATACTATGACAACACTGGATGCAATAGTAGCATGTGTGCTATAAGTATTAGCAAAGTCTCAAGATGAGAACACAGTGGTTTTCCTATGAATGGATATCTGTATGTGTGCACCTGTCAATCTTGTCCATACATCTATACATCTCTAGCTATCTTTTGTATGGACATGTGTCATGAGTCCATATCATCTTTGCTAACGTACACTCTCACTGGTAGTGAAATGCTTGCCCGTTCTGTCATTTCGACTGAAACTGATAATGTCTCTGTGAGTCTTAGTCTGTCTGCACGTCCTTCACAGCTGTTTTATGCCTAGTAATCCGCTGATAGAATGCCTGGATTATGAACATCACCGCACGATAGGAAGCTCCCCCTTTAACTCTATTTCCAACAGGCATTTCTTCCATAACTCCTGAAGCAGGTAGCGCGTGTCTTAAGATGTACAGAATACAGGAATACAGTATAATAATAATATAATACAATAAATATAATAATAGGTATATTCTAAAATAATTCTAAATCTGGTATATATATATATATATATATATTATTTTAGGATCCATTTGCACTATTCCATAGGATTGATGTTGTTTTTTTAAGTAGGTTTATTGTGTCTTATTGTGAAGTTGACCCCATTCATCACATATTTAATGTGGGTGAGACACATTTGTATTTAGGATACCCCGTAGCTACTTGTCAGTTCTTTTTACCTTACTGTCAGAGCTCGTCTACCTTCAATCTTTGATCTCTTCAAACAGTGTAAATGCATTTGGGCCAACTGAATCATGAGTTGGCATAGGACTCTGATCAGAGGCTCAGAAGGGGCTGCAGTCGAACAGAAGAGGACTGGGCTTATATACCTTGGAAAAAGACACTTGACCTCTGCACTTATTGAACATTCAAAATCACATCCCAATCTGTCAGTGAAGTTATCATTTCAGATGGCAACTTGGTAACATCTGTGGCGCCTTATCAATGCACTTATCAATCTACAGTCTATCAAAGAAGCACCTTGTACAAAATAATGCTTTGAGTTCAACTGAGCATTATGCATGTTAATATATCTATAACTGCACTTATTAGCTACTGTATTTTGTGCTATTCTCTTAATTCTGCTATGTTGCAGTTGGTGGTATTTGACAAATTTCACAAACTGAGAGCCAAGTTTTTCAAAGTCCTCAGGAGATACACTTTGATGTTAAAAGCCAAGCTCATGAAGATGGGCTCATGTTTGAAGACAATTCGTAGAATCAGATTGTTGCATGAGGCACTGTGCTGAAAAGTTTTAAAATAGCGTCTAATAAGGAAATATGCTGTCCTGTAACCTAGCACAGAGGTCCCAGTGGGGTCCCAGTGGGGTCCCAATAACTTCTGTCAGGGTTCTCAAATCCTTGCCAGAAAAAGATTGATCATCCGAAGCCATGTGTAACCAAAAGGCTCCCTCCCCAACGTGTCCATTTGTCTGTGGAATAGCACCATTCGCAAATAAGCAGTCACGCTGGGGTGGTGGTATTTAAAGATCCGACAGGACTGCGGGGCAGACGGAGGGAGACCGGGCTCTAATCACACCTCCACCAGCAGGCCCTCGCTCCTCTGAAAGCCAACCATCTCGTCCTCTCTGATAATGCTCACACACACACAGCAGGAATTAATATTCAAAGGTGAAGGTGGCGGCAGCAGAGCATGTAATGTCTATCGCGGCTAGTATGCTACTGTCGCTAACCAACGGCAGTTTGTCGGCTGTGGCATTAAGAAACTGATCGTTTACAATTTTTCTTGCCCCCTCACCCCACTCTTCAGGGATCAAGTCCCAATAATTTATGCTCGAAGCGCATAATAGGAGCAAGCCTCGTAGCTTACGGACAGCACATTATGAGCGCCCGTGTGAGGAAATGATAGTAAGACCCTCTTTATTAAAATCCCCATTTATTACCCTCCCTCAAGGGGGTTGAGGCCAAAAGAGGAAAATAATATGTCTGAAGAAAAACAGCAGCTACAACAAGTCTGCCTCACCATTAGCGGACGTAATTAATAGTGTTGTGATTCTTGCTTGTAGAGCAATTTTTTTTTTGTACCGAGTCAGGCAGGAAAGTACGGCGGGTTTTGTCCCTCAACTTTACCACGGGCCAGACGGTGAAATGTCCCCGCCACGTTTTGATGTATTGCTGTCCGTTGGTGCGTCTCTGACCCGCTTTTATTACGTGGATAGAAAGCAAAAGTGTTTTATTTGTGCAATCCATGTCATGTGTCAAATCTTTAATCATGTTTCTGTTTTTGTACAAATGAGAATGGATTGACGTTTTGAACCCGCCGAAATGAAAGGTGCCCGCAGGTTAATAGTGGCTTATATTTTGCTCAATTTGCACACTTACTCATTTCCAATATCATTAGGGAAATTAGCTCGGGTGATTTATTCACTTATTTATTTAATAAATCATTTCAATACATACTGAATCTTAAGCACGCAAACGCAAAGACGGATCACTGGCCCTTCCTGCCCTTATAAACCAGACTAAAAATAATTCAGGTAATAAAATTGCGCCGTGTTTTGCATAGCATTAACAAGCGTAGTTTTAATTTGTTCACTTTTTGCGTGGATCAGTAAAAAACTGTGTCACAATTAGGGGCCAGCCTGTGGTGAGTAATGAGAGGAGGGCTCGTCTGATTAGGTGCAGTGAGTCAGGCTTATGCTGAACGCTCCAGTAATGTGTGGCCCTCTAGTTCAGCTGAATCATCCTGGCCTCCCGTTTATTCACAAACCATGCAGTCTGTACGTCTGCTCCATTAGTATTAAACAGATGTTCGATGTTTTTATTGTGTAAAAAAATTCACTCGCATGTATTTGTCCTTGAATAGATAGATTAATGACAGGAAAAAAATGCAGACAAGTAAATGACTAAATAATGTACTCGTTTAATTAATGCTCTTAACCGAATCTTCTCACAGTAGAGGTATTTGAACATTTGCTCTTACGTCTGGCACATGAGCACAGTGCTGCAAATCCTCGACCACCGGAAATTTATGGCAACTTTGGGAATTCACGCCGCTGAGATCTGCTCCAACAGACGTGACGCAAAACAGCCTCAGTGCTTTGATTCCGCAGGAATAAAAACGAGAGCTCACTTCCTACAGTAAACACATGTAATGACCCGTTTGCCACGGGGCCGCTTTTAACTTCCGCTGCGCCTGACACTGAAAGCCTTTTGCGACCGTTTCTGGCAACATTGTGGAAGGAGACTCATGATCAATACAGCTCTTGTTCCTAGCGGCTCCTTCACCCTGCCCTCCGCACCCCCCTCGTGTGAACACAACGTGTAATAAATCAGATGGGGGGGGGGGGGGGGGGGGGGGGTGTACTGGTGCTCATTCGCTCACCCACTCCGACTCTCTCACAAAAGGGGGGAATTTGGTAAGAGGCTGCTGAGAGTAATGAACAGTATTTTAAGTCGGGCACTTTAACCCCACACCCTGTCAGAGCTGACCTTTCACCAACCCCAACTAATGTCTGATCTCTCTCTCTCTCTCTCCCCCCACCCCCACCCCACCCCCCTCTCTCGTTTTTCTCTCCCTTTCTTCTGCTGACAGTAGATGTACACGGGAGAGTCCGTGGTAGAGGGAAGAGAGCCGGTGAAGATGAACAACATCTCTCGGGGCAGGGATGTTTACATGCAGAAGAGTAAGCAGTTGAAATCCGGGGTGTTTCGCAATCACTCCATACATGCCTGTCTGCCTGCCCCTCTCCTCTCCTCCTCTCTCAGTCTCCCTCTCTCTCTCCTCTCCTCCCCTCTCAGTCTCTCTCTCTCTCTCCTGTCCTCTTCCCCTTTCTCTCTCTCTTTTTATTACACCGACCCCTGCCTGGTGAATTGATGTGTGTGAGGGGCGGCCCCCGCACTCTGGGCACAAACCTATGGCTGGTATTGACTGGCAGTGCTCTGGCCTTGAAACGACCTTAGTTTCACCTGCGGTTGACCTTGAGCTGTGCTTAACCACACACACACACACACACACACAAATCTCTCTCTCTCTCTCTTTCACAGTAAATCAAGTCGGAGCCTCTTGTTCTCTGAGGCCCAGATCATTAGCAGCGATGTAGGCACTAGTGAGTTGAATGAAGGAGGAGCAAAAGCGAGAGAGAGAGAGAGAGAGAGAGAGAGAGAGAAAGAAAGAGAGAAAAAGAGAGAAGAGAAAGAGAGAAGAGAAGAGGAGAGAGCCCCACATCTGCACGCCTTTATCTTCCTTGGATTTACGAGCCACACTCTCTGCTGCTACACTTTTAACATTTATCAATATCGATCGGATGGAGCACTTAAAGCCTCCATAGAACAATCATGATTATGAGCAATGATGGTAGGGGTGTGTGTGTGTGTGTGTGTGTGTGTGTGTGACTGTGTGTGTGTGTGTGTGTGTGTGACTGTGTGTGTGTGTGTGGAGAGTGAGAAAGTCAGAGAGATTGTGAGAGAAAAAGAAAGAGACAGACAGATAGAGAGAGTGTAATTTCAACCACTTTGAAAGCATTTTGTCATCAAATACAAATGTGCAAAACTACATTGGCGGTGAGACTTTTCTCTCAGATGTGTTGGGATGTTGTACATTGTTCTATGTAATATCACAATGACCACTCTGCTGTAGAATGGTAATCTGGTAGCTTTGCTCATCTATTTATTTAAGGACCTTGGACAAACAAAGTTCTGCCCAAGGAAGAAGGAGAAGCTAACCTGATCAGTCACGATTATTCATTTGTATTGTCATAAGTAAGTAGTCGGAGGAAAACACTCTGATTCGATAGTGGAATGAAGAGAATATAATTTCACAGAGCATAACTTAAACGAGATATTCTGTTGTAGGCCATGGAGAGATAATCACCATGAGTGACTAATTTGAGAAATCCCACATTAAAGGCACAAATCCTCTACTCCTCTGCCTCTCTTTTCTCTCTCTCTCTCTCTCCCCCTCTCTCCCTCTTCAAGCTCCAATCTTTCAGCAGAACAACACGACCCAGAGACAAAAAAAACAACAACATGGAGCTCGTAAAATTAACATTTCAAATGACCTGGGGAGAAGGCACAATAAACAATGTGATCTTATCACCTTCTGGAACAGGGAGGCGAACTGGACCGGAGTCCAGTGAAAATATCCTAGTTAATCTTTCGTACCCTGGAAAAAAACTTTCTACAGGAAACCATCTCTCCACAGTTCCTCTGGGGGTCAGCGCAAGGTCGCCTTCTCTAGTTTGATATATATATTTTTTGCGTGGTGCTGGTGGGGGGAGGTAGAATGTCAGTTAAACCGACCTTGGACTGTGTTAACTCATTTAGGTTTTTGTCATGTCGCATTTGTTTGTGATCTACTGAGGCGCTGCCTGAGAGACGAGCCTTGTTTTTGATTCTGTATTCAATAAGATCTACAAAGTGGTGTGTGTGTGTGCTTGTTTTTTTATGTGTGTGTGTTTTCCGTGTGCTTGTGTTTGCGGTGTGTGTGTCTGTGCTGCCCTCAATATTCACATTTCGTATTATTATTATTTCCTCCTTCAAGTCTGCTCTTCGGGCGCTTTTTCGAGTTTGAGGGATTGTTGTCTGTTTTGGAATGTCGCCGCCGTTGAGTTGAAAAGTTGAGAGAAGCAATGAGACTGCATACGCCAGACATCCTGTGCATGTAATGTGCTTTTCGTGCTTTTGATGAAGAATTCCTGATTTCATCTTTTTAATTGGATCATTTATGGTGCCAGTGTATACATTTCTTAGTACGTTTTTTTATGAAGTAAAGTAATCAGGAAATCTCTGCATGTATTTGCACAGGTCGTTGAGTTCATAGTCTGTTTTGTTAAACTGCACTCCGCTATCAATAATGTAATCTGGAGACATGGTAAACAAATGCCAAACAAGTCATGGTAGCTGGAAACACCAACATCATTGGTTCGGTTGCCAGGTAACACACATAACATATGCACCTCCAATGCTGTTGCTTTGGATGAAAATACTTGTGACAAGAAATATATAAGAAGAAACTATACATTCCACATACTTTCTCACAATTGCCTGGAAAAATGTCATGCCTGAAAATGTCCTTCGGATCTATGTTTGTTTTACTTCTTTATTTCATCGGTTTAAAATCTTATCGGTTTTTATTGATTTTTTTGTTGTGTTTGTTTGAATGTCTGTGTATGTGTGTGAACTTTGTGCACTTTTAACTTTCCTCTGTCTCACTGTCCTTCGAGGCCTTGTGTATGGATGGTGTCGGCGGGGTGTGTGTGTGTGGAGGGGGTGTGTGTGGAGGGGGTGTGTGTGTGAAGGGGGTGATGTCCCTATTGCGGGTCACACCGAGTACGGTGCTCTTGCCAGGCAGGAATATATGTCATTTGTCAGCGCGGCACAGGAACTTTGAAACAGGAGCGTAGTTCTGAAGGCCGGCGTATAAATCACAATCATCCTGAATACAGACTGACTGCCACTCTATCCTTGCAGAATAACACACAGACAACAGTGATTTGTGTGCCCCACTTGGAGCACAACACCCTTCTTCAGAGGGAGGGATGTGTGGCACTAAAGAAAGCTGTCACCCCTCATCCTGCCCGTTCTCCACCAATCACAGAATTACGGTAAACACTGGTAACAAAAGTATCCGCGCGGATAGTACCACAATAATACTGACACAGGGATCACCAATATTATCATTTATTTTTGCTACTTGCCTGGGATTCTGAACGGGGCTGGGTCCTGTGAGACACGCGCGCAGCACAAAAGCTCCACGTGTGTTTTGCGTCTCCTCTCATGGAGCTAATGATCCAGGAGATGATGGACTCTGGCTCCGGCGCACGGCGTGTATGACAGGGACGGGTATTTGTCAGACACGTAAAGCGTTTGTGTGTGTGTGTGTGATTAGAGCGTGGGCGGCGGCGGCGTGCGCCAGCGTGTTTATCACCCCTCCGTCGGCGTGGATTATAGAGAGCCAAGAGGGGTGGCTGTCAGAGCAGAGAGGCGAGAGGCGAGAGGTTCGGAGCGGAGCAGAGCAGCAGTGTGGAGGTGGAAAAAAAAAAAACACCTTTTCCCTCTTTCCTCTTTTTCAGTGTGATCTCCTTTCTGGGCCCTGCTCCCAGCCCTGCTCTGCACTGTTCATGGAGGTCAATGTAGAACCCCCCCCCCCCCCCCCAAACTCAACTGTTTTACCTGTGGCAGTGTTAATACAGTCAAAAACCCTGAGAGCTGTTTTACAGATGCACACTGCTGAACCCAGAAGAAGCCACAATGCAGTTTCACAAGGCTATGATTACCATTAAAAAAAACATGGGCTGTTTGTGTTGTGGTGCTTCAATGCATATATACAGGCTTGAAATATGGCTTTCTGTAATTGATAATAATCTAAAAAAAAAGGGGGAAGTGAAAAGAGAGGCCAGCAGTTTTTTTTTTCTCACAACTTTTCAAAATGTTCAAGTACACCTGGCGTTTGGTATGTGCTATTAAAGAGAGATATGGGCCCATTTTGATACCAAGGTTTTGAAAATGTGCACAAAAGGCTAGCAGAGAACAATTTTCTTCTCAGAGACTTGGGGTTACAAATTGCTCTGACCTCGTTTTCTTTTTTTATCTAAAATCAAGGGAAAAATGTAATTCAATCTTGTATATCCTTGGGAATGGCCTCCATTTTGGAAAAATGTCGGTAAAGTCAATATAAAACATATTCCAACCCAAAATTTTGAGTTACTTTAAATTGATCTCCATGGTGCAAAATTAGCTGTCTTGCATATTTGATTGTCATGTACCGTTCACGCCTTGTGTTTGGGTTCAATCTCTTCCCCGTACTCCAGATGGCAAAAACGCGTTCACCCTCGGGGTATACATGTTGATACATCTGTTCCATTTCCTTTCTCTTTCTGTCTCTGAAACATAATCCACCTTACATATATTACATCTAGCTCCTGAAACAGAACAACCTGTATTAAGAGCCCTTTGATCCTCTCTCTCTCACACACACACACATCCACACTCGCTTTCTCACACACACACACACACACACACACACACACACACACACCTAGGCTCTCACCTGTGCCAAAATGGAGAGGAGCCTGTCAGTGAACGGTATTGTTCAACAGGGCTTTGGCTAATAGTCTGTAAGATGTTGATTTAAGTCGTTGGGGAGGATGTCAGAAGTGTGATAATGTGAGTACACTGTTCCGAACATCAAATGAAAGGGCGGATTTGGGGATTTCCATTCTCAACAGCGCTGATTCAGGTTCGTAGTGGAGGGTTGGATGTGAGCTAGGGCCTTGTAGAATTTGGAATGCATTCTACCCCTCCTTCAGGTCTCCCTCTCTCTCTCTATCACACACACACACACACACACACACACACACACACCCCAACACTCACACATGTGAACACACACACACACACACACCAACACTCACACATGTGAACACACTCACACACACACATATTTGTATAATGTAAACACTTTTCTCATTCTTTCTTGTTTGCTTTTTTATTTCTTTAACAAACATGTGCTTTTCCCAATATTTGTTATTCCCTTACTTTCCTTTTAACCAAACAGTTCTCCACTCTGTTTGTGTGTGTGTGCATGCGTACATTGGGGAGTTGTTTCCAATATCAGGAAACACATTTCATTTATAATTCTCCTTGAATAGATAATCCAAAGCTTATTTAAAGACAAGTCCATTATCTACTTGCTTTTGAGCTATTAGTCACTACCAAAGAAACAGATAAGCACATGCCACTTTACCAGTAACTGGGTTCCTATCGATGGATCCTAATCTGGAGATATCTCCTGGTGCCTCAGTGACCATAAGGGTGATTTTCTTTGTCGATTGCTGTTGATGTGGTCCTTAAGCTTTTGATGTATGTTGGCCTTTCAGAGGGAAAATGGTTCTATTCAGGCTTTAAATAACAAAAATGTTTTTTAAAAACTCCCTCAATTACCATAAAATCAAGTGAAAGACAGTGTTGCTAAATAATACATTACAGTATTGATGTTGTGGCATTCTGCCTCAAAACTGTGGTGCTTAGGGACACAGAAAGGCTCAAAAATGCTTGAAGAATTGATGCTGTAATACAGTATTGTGTGTCAGGTAAGAATGACACAAAATTGACAGTGCCCCTTTTGATCTTTGAATGGGCTGAAGTACGAGAGAGAGGAAATAGAGTTAACTGAAGGAAGGAGAGAGAAGGAGGCGTGGAAGCTAGCTACTGTTTGCAGGAGATGTGGTAAGAGGGTGTTCAAATGCATCCATTTGACTTGGCCCACTTGAGATTCACTTCAACTTTCACATAAAGTACCAAACCAGTGATTTATGGTGCTCAAAGTAGATACAGTACGTGATACTTTCATTTCATACTTTCGTATGAAACTTACAAGATATGTTCATGAACTGGGAACACCCCATACAATGTAATACTATGTTATCAAGGTCAGAAACTTCAGAGACTTCCTGGAGATCTGTTTTGGCAGCAGCATTTAGAAGAACGGTAATGATGAGATGAAATACATTTATTTACGCTGTAACTGAAGGGGAGTTTAGAGAAAGCAGATCTTGTTGTTGTTTACTCCTCAGCAGTGGACTCTCACGTTGACTGAGTGCCCGAGCCCACACCGATACAGAAACCGCCCTTCCTCACACAGACTAGCTATACACAGCAACTCAAATAATAATCCTCTATCCCCTCTCTCTTTCATGTAAGGGTACTCATAGTAATACACATACTCATACTCAATGTCATTTGCACTTGTAAAGTGATCCATTTTTCCCTCTTGTAGATGTCCAAATATTTGAGGTGGAGAGGGTCCTTAACAGAGTGCAGCACAGTAATCTACCACTTGACTCTTATTTGGGAAAAGATGGATTAAAATCATTCAGTGAGTCCAGTATCTAGATAGCCAGCTCTGTCCAAAGTCAGTACAGGAAGCTTAATGTCACTTACATGAATACACACACTCACCAAGCACTCACACACACACATTAACCATCCATCACGAAAAGGCCACACTCAAGCTAAACCAATGGTGCAAAATCCATGTCTAGTTCTGCAGTTTCACAATATTTAAGATATTTATAATTTGATATGTTAACAACATCTCATGTATTAGGCAACCTAATATATAACCTTATATACTAACCATATCTCGTCTTCCATACTACGTGTATCTACTTGACTGTTTCAAGGACTTATTCTATGTAGGTTACAGTCTTCAAAGAAGTGGTTCAAACTTTGAAATCACATTGAGGTGCTTTGCGTTTGGCATAGACACAGACATGCAAACTCCCTCAAATCCCCTGTCATAACAGCAGATGTTAGGATTAGGCTTCTGTAAAAGTCAGAGTTTCAATTTCACCCATCTCTTCATTGTTCTCAGAGGGCTCTCACTGAGCCTGTCATGTTGAACTGGTGCAGCTAACAACTCTTAGCATGAGTGTTCTCTCTCTCTCTCTCTCTCTCTCTCTCTCTCTGTCTGTTTGTATCTCTCTCTCTCTCTCTCTCTCTCTCTCTCTGTCTCTGTCTCTGTCTCTCTCTCTGTCTGTCTCTCTCTCTCTCCGTCTCTCTATTTTCATTTGTGTATGACTGTGTTACATTTGGCTTCTGTACAATATCTAACCCGTTTTCTGGAGCATCCATGTGTGTCTGTGTGACCTGTAACAAGATGTTGCTGTTAGAAAGAGGTGAGCCTAGAGAGGATCCTAATGATACAGCGAATCCAGTGAATGGAGTTGTCATATCTAAGCCCAAAAGCACTTAGGTGAGAAACAGGTCCTATCTTGGAAAATAATGATGTGATTGATATTAAACACTCACTTTCTCGTATAAATCATACCCCATCAACGCTATTAAATTGAGTTCAGAAAAGAAAGAAGAAAATGAAGCAAAAAAAAATCTTTTTCCCCCGAAGGCATGCTAGGATTTGCCTACCTGTTCTAATGAAAATAGGAAAGGTTGTTGGCAAATATCAGCAAGTCTATGAATACCAAATCAGATACATATTTATTTCAAATAATACACATTTTCATCTTAAGGGAAACACAATGTCCTTTTTCATCCATTATTTATTTGAACTGAAACCAACATTTTGTGTACAATGTTTTTAAGTATTTAGTATTTAATATCATAATATATAATATATTTAGTATAGCATTTTGCATTTAATATCACTTAGTCTCTCTTTTATGCTTGAATAAATACATTTCATTAAGAAACATTACATTATCATCAACTGTGATATAATCATAATAATAATAATCAACGCTCATCCAATATTTCGACTCATCTTTATATCTCAGACTTGTCCTTACTGTGTAAGGGCTGACTTCAATTCACTTGCTCTCTTTTGAGCATGAGTGTGTGTGTGTTGTGTGTGTGTGTGTGTGTGTGTATTTCAGCGCCTAAGGAGGGCACATATGACGAGAGAAGAGGGAGGACCAGCGTAAGTGATGAATGTCTCCCGTTGTTGGGAGGCACACAGAATGTCCCTGAGTTTAATCAAAACTTTTTCTTTTGGCAGATTAGGTTTCTGCTGTCATCTCGCCACTCGTGTCAGCTTGACATCAATCAGAGGCGCTCCGACTCTCAGCCTGTACTGTATACGCGGGGAGAGGTTTGAGCGAGGCCGACACAGTAAGGGACGCTGCAACGGGGTAGCAAACCAAACTGAGACTTCACTTCCACCTCTCTCTGGGTTTGACGCAAACCTAATATGTATAATGATCCTGGCCCCCTCATATCTATGTTTGAATAGAATCATCTCGCACCACGGAGAGTGTCGAACTCTGATTTAGAGGTCACGTATGGGATCAGCTTTCAAAGACGAAATGTCCCATCCATTCTTTCATTGCAGTTCTCCAATTTGTTTTTCATACGGTGCCGGTAACAATGAGCATTCCGTTAATGAGGACAGGATAGCATTTCACGAGAGACGACTCAATGGCAAAGTCTTCTGAAGAGATTGACAAATCATTAGCCTTTGAGCCACTGCCGAGACTGCCAGAGATGTTTTGACTTCTCAAATCCCTTTAATGTCATGGTATTTAATGATTTGTTGATAAAACATAGCCATTTTTGATTCTGGGCAAAATTCATTTTTTTTTTTAGCTCTATGTGGGAATGAGTAGCTCAAAAAACCTCAAAAGCCTTATTCAGTTTTGGAGTTATTATTTATCTAAACAAAACAGACTGCACCCTGGGAACTGTGCATTATATGGTTCTGCAACATGTTTGAAAGGAATGGCAAGACATGCTCACACTTTAAACGATCACACGCTCCGTATCAGATTCTGCACAGATACTTATTGAGAGTTTAGTTCTCAGTATGTCTCCGTGGTTTTGGATCAACGTGTAGACACCTCAAGTGCATGACCTCACATCGGTGTTAGAGCCACATCACGCAAGAAGCCATGTGCTTCTCCACAAAGCTGATAGTGAGCAAATGAAAACATTGTGCAGAGTCTGGACACTCTCTAAATCAACTACACCCCTCATTTATTTCTCCAGTACACAAAGCACATCCCTAACAACTGCCCAAGTGGGTTACGTCTAAACAAATATGTCATGATCGATGTGTCAGACACTTGGAGATAACTGTTTATCAGGGGGAAAATATGAGAAGATCATTTCAGGCTGGTCAGAAAACACTCGCAGATTCCTCTTCTGCTAGGCTTTCCCTATGCACACCACATTTTTTTCCCAAGAAAAGCTGGACCTAAACGCTGAGGTCTCACATTTGTCAAACCATGAACCCAAACAGGCCTACATTCCTACGCAGTTTCAACCATTCATTAAAAACCATTCAAAAGATTCCTGACTGAATTTACACTTTTCCCATACTCTAAACACGTGTGCTTCCAAACTACACTCCAGCAAAGTTTAGAAAAAAAAAGTCTATGACAATGATGGTGATGGATGAATTCACATTTACCTTGAGCACTCTTTTCACAACTGTCTCATTAAGCTTTTACAATCCCCTTCCAACGTGAGTGTGGCTGCAAGACTGAGCCAACAACCCACAGCATCTCACGATGTGTCAGAAACAAATGTATCTAGGCAACGCAGGAAATAATACGTACACGTGTATTAATCTCCTCTGAACTGTGTTCACTGAACCCACCCATCTACATGCTTTTTCAAGACTGTCAAGACTGTATCAAGGAAGAGAGAATTCTACCTGAAGGAGGCTGTTAGGAGAGAATACACACACACACACACACACACACACACACACACACACACACACACACAGAGAGAGAGAGAGAGAGAGAGAGAGAGAGACTGAGGCGAACAGCGTTGCGGTAAAGTGGAAGCCCTCAAACAGCCCCCCTGTGACAGCCTGTGAGGCGCTGCCGTCACCGCGCAGACAGATGACAGGGAATGACAGGCTTTGGAGGGAGCACCTCCGCCCGGCCCTGATTGTAATCATTCGGTGCGAGATTGTGCCGGTGGCAACGGCGGCGTGTCTGCCAGCACTGGAGGCGACTCACGCGGAGAGCAGGTTTGCGTCTTTGTCATTTTAAACAAACAACACCGGCAAATACTAGATAGGATTGCATTCACTGCTGTCAACTGTGTCCAATCTAATCTATCAGTCAATCTGTGACTAGGTGTGTGTTGTCTGTGCCTCTGTGTGTATGTGCACACACGAGTGTGTGTTGTGTGTCTGTAGATACGGAAGATCTCTTGCGTGATCAGAGCCAAATAATCTTATATTTACTACTTCCTTATTCTCATGTAAGTGGATAGAGCACGATTTCTCTGAATTCTTATGCAGAATAGGTCACTTTGGTTGCTGCAATTCTGTGTACAATAAAACAAAATATTTTCTGATTTCATTTTTTTTTACTTTATGTTATTTTATTTATTTATTTTTTATACTTAATTTCTGAGTTGTTTAATGTGTTTTTTTAAATGTATTTTGTCTGTTTCGTTTTGTTATGGTTTGATTATGTATTGTTCTTCTATACTATGTAGCCTCAATCAGGGCATTGCTGCAAAAGAGCCCTGTGCTCAGTCAATTTTCTCCCTGAATAAACAATGATGATGATGATTTACCTCTTAGGTCACAGTACAGATGTGCTGCAGAATTGCTTTCTCTGCAAGTGCAAAACCAGGCCTGTAAACACTTCCATTTATCTCCACTGTGGAAATGACTAACGAGCTATCATGAAAGGGCAATATATACTTTTCTGTTATTTGCTGCAAATGCATTTATTTACCACAAAAGAAGAATGCATGGTCAATCATAAGTACAAATTTCAGTATTAGGATTGCCACTGATGAATAGAAGGGTTAAGAGCAGACTAGCTCATCAAAAAAATGGTCCCTTTAATTCTTTAATTATTCCTAAATGAATAATATATTGAATTACTTTCAATTTGGGGTGCAACAAATCAGTGCAATAAACATGACAACAGACACTGACAAAACACCCATGTCAGTGACATCAGATGGTGCCCCTGAGGGAAAAAATTGCTTGCAGGGCATTTCATTCCAGCCCCACACAAAGCACTATGTCAAAATAGTCTCTTCTAGTTCTGACCTGGCAGCATACGTGTCCTATGTGTCAGCTGAAGCCATAAACGAAGAGCAAATAACGAGAGACAAAACGTCCTGAAATGAAAGTGTTAAGTGTTTGTTAAAGACTTCTCTAAACCCAATTAGAGCTGATCTCACTGTTTAAGTGGCACGATGAGATGAGCTCTCTGAGCTCTCTGAGCCGGGTGAGACGCGTTCAGGCCGCTCCCCGACGGCAGATGGACCATGATTGGGAGTCTGCTCCGCCCACCGCTGCACTCTTTATTCCGATTCGATTAGCAGGGGCTAAAGCCATCAAGAGTTTTTTTTTCCCCTGGTCAAAATGAATGCTTGTATTAATCCCGCAATTTCCATTTAGAACGCGGGGGCAACGACTAGATTAATAAGGGCTGATGCAGAATAATTGCACAGCAAACACAAGGAGGGGTGGGGGGGATGTGTGTGGAGAGGGCCACAGATGGGGCCACAGGCCAGATGCCTTCTGGGAATGGAGAATGGTCAAAGGAAGAGCAATGGCCATGACTGAGCTGATGGATCCCCAAGCCCCTACTCGTACACAATTAACGACCGGGGTTCTTTCGATTCATTTGCATTTCCCCTAGGAGTGGTGACTGGTCAGATCAGCTCGGGGTCAAGGGTCGGGTGGTCGAGAGCAGAGGTCAAACCAACGGCAGGCCGTAAGCCCCGTATGAAGGGAGGACAAGAGTCAGAGCAACAAAAATATTCATTTAAAAAAAAAAAACGATAATTATTTCATAGGATGAAATGCTCTTGATCTTCCTCTGCACCAACATACATTGACCCCACCACATCTAGCAATGTTATAAATAATACGAATGTTAAGAGTATAACTTGGTGAGGCGAAGGCAGAATTGTTTGGTGCACATTTAATTAGTAGTGATCAATCTCCGAGTGCTGTTTGAGCATTCGATAACAAAGGAATCGATGATGGCAGCCCAGGCGGGAGAGGACAAACAGCGTCC
>NC_045169.1:2540533-2578033 GCF_900700415.2 Clupea harengus
AGAGAGGGGGTGAGAGAGAGAGAGAGAGAGAGAGAGAGAGGTTTTTTCTTCCCTTCCTTCTTCCTGTCTTACTACCGGCCTTCCTCAGTTGAACTTGCAGTGAACCCAGCACTGTTTATTTACTTATTTATTTATTTCCATCTTGCTTTCTGTCCTTGTTAGCCAGTTGTTTAAGGTTTAAGAATGCACTGTTCCAGCTGTATTCTTTTCCATGAGAGTGATTGGGTTGCTAATGACTTATTACATGGTTTCAGCAGATGATTTGGAAACTCAAACACTAAGTGAAACACTAATAATAGGGATTTGTTAATGTCAGTAGGTTAATGCCATGTATAGCATTTCACTTAAGTGACAATTTGATTTGAATAAATAAAGGATTGTTTCTAACGGCCAATTATTTCTGTTCTGTCCAACTGGTATTGTTGAAGCCAAACTGGTGTTCAGGGGACAAATGCCGGTATGCAGATATGAGGAAGCCAAGTCTGGCTGTCTGACCTGGGATCAGTGTTGGAGCCAGACGGAGGTTTGAATCGTAGCCAAGGCCAGTACTGGGGTCAGGAAGGGCTTGTGGCCCAGAGCCGTGAGTGCTGACGAGAGCTTACAGGGAGACGGGGGGAGAAGGTCTGTTTGAGCTCTGAGAGCTCCTCGGGAGCCGAGTGAGCGACACACTGAGACTGTAGCGCTGCCAGGGTCAGGATCTCTCTACCTTCTAAACTAGATGAGTTACAACATGGCAGGCTCGCCGATAACTCCACCGCTGGGCTCCATGTATTTTAATGAGCACTCAAACAGGGAGAGTGTGTTTGTGTGTGGGTGAGAGGGAGAGGGAGAGGGAGAGGGAGAGGAGAGGGAGTAGTCTTCAGTGTGTCCCTGGAATATGCTCATAGACAATCATATGCTACAGCACTTAATGTGTCTGAGAGAGAAATTTGGCCTGGGGGTTTCTCCAGGGTATTTCTCATCGCCCCCGTTTCTTTTGTTGTTTAAAGTTATGTTTTTTGAAGCTCTTACACTTAAATCCCTCACCGTATCCTATCTTTAAATGCTTCCTGTTTTTGTCTCCTTACCTAAATAGGAGATGCCAGAGTGTATTCCCGTACGTGGCGATTTTGATTTCAAATGTTTGACTGATCCTGTACCTCTCAATGTGATGTGATGTGTCTATCCAGGCAGTGAATCAAACAGACATAAGCACACGGAACATCACAGCAGGTACTCACTCACTACACCCCCTCATTGCTTATCTCACCAAATGAGAAATTTGGTGTGCCATTGTGATGAAAATCCTGTCGGTACCATCTTATCATATTACATTCAGTTGAAGCCTGCTGTGAAACTCTATCGTACTGCTGTGCTGCTAAGCTCACATACAGGGAAGATGCTAAACTCTTAACATTTTGCCCTGAGCGCCAAGCTCGCGTTTGCTTTTAGCCACAACAAAGTTACTTTATAGAAAAAAAGACATGTCTTGGAGGTTTCAGCTAGACTGTTTTTTTTTTTAAAGACATAAACACAAGAGTATAGTGTTTCATTGTTCATTGTGATGTGCCTCTTCTACATTTTGACATGAGGTGCTATTCAGTTTTCTGCAGGCAATTTGTTTCAGGTAAAAGCTTTCAACTGCCGAAAGTGGTACCCTGGGAATGATTGGCGTGGTTGTTCATGTTCCAGAAAATGTTGATGGATTAAGCACCATTGATGAACAGGTGGCACAGATGTAGTGCTATGGGAAATAAGGTCAGAATTTAAGGTGAGGCATTTATATATGCAGTAAGTTCACAAATAGTCTGAATAACCTTAAAAGGTTAAAAACTACACCTGAATGTGATGATATCTTACAATTCGTATATATTTTGCAGAGTGGATGTAGGCTAATTTCATGGTTAAGTTCATGGACTGTATTATTTACATGGTGTGAAATATATTTTGGTTGTCAAATACTGAATTCATTAGGATGGCAATGTTGTAATAATACTTCGATGTGTACACAAAGAAAAAAAGGATTTAAATGTGTAATTTTACGTTATTTGCATTTAATGGACCAATCAGAAATGAGTTGGAGGTTAGGGGGTTCACCGGAAGTGAATATGAGAGCAAGAAGGAGAAATGGGGAGAGTGACGAGAATGCAGGGGAAAAGCTACTGTCCGTTCGCCATGAATGAAAAGTGTTAATACTTTACCCATGTATTTTGTTTTGACTGATATAATAAAGTAAGCCCGACCCGTAAACTTAATGACTTATTATATCTGACTGTTGAACTGTTTTGAACATTTTATTCAATAAGGAGTCAACGTGCTGTTAGCTTGATAGCTGAAGTTAGCAAACGTAAGTGAGATAGCTAATACCTCTGGGAAGTTCGTGGACTTTGCTTGTTGTTCGCTAACACGGTGAACCTGAAATTGTCTGCCCAACGGGGTGAAGACTTACCTACCCTTCGATAGACTTTCCTTCTGGCAGCAACACGGGACAGGAGAGAGGGGCTGCGCGCGCTGTTACATCCTGAAATGTGTGAGTGAGTTGCTCTTTTTCTACCTGCTGGTTAGAGTGAAGGAGTCCTCATAGTTTGGGTGACAGCGCAAGCGAGCTATGCACCAGGCCAGCAATGTAGAAGACTTGGGTATTTTATTTTCGCCATGTTTTCTTTTTATATAGGTTTTACAATTGAATTAATTGGTATTTAAAGGTACATATAAGTGTGTGTCATTTTGAATCAAGTGCTTTAAAAATTAAAAAAAAGACAATGTAAATGAGGGTTTGGTTTGTTTAAAAGCTACAAACCAGCTAATTTCTGTTTGTTTTGCTACCTTTGTGAATAAGTAAATAGTTTGTATATATATAATTTGGGTGTTTTTTCACATGTAAGCTTTACCATATTAACCTAGCCCTTCGCCAGGGGGGGAAGAGTTAATTTTATTATATGTTGAGTTACATAGATAGGTTTGCGAATCCAACACATTAAAAGGAAGACATGATTGCAATTCATTTGAATTCTTAATAATAAATGATCAATTATTAATTAAAACAATTTAAGGAGACAATATATGTATTAATATATTATACATACAAGGAGACAATATATATATAGGAGTCTGATAAATGAACTCGGGGTGCTCATTTTCATTGCTCATACTTTTGTTCATTTGGGGGGGGGGGGGGTTCTCAACAGCAAATAAAGCACAAAAAAGATAAGAAAAACATTTTCATTTTACAAAGAGTAGTAATAGTCACTAAAATAAATGACCATAGAGATTATCATTGCATTCAGAGCTTTTCAGAGAGTTTAGAGAGTAGTGTCAAGGTGAGTCCCCCAACGTAGATCATGTTAGCAGTTGTTCCCAAAGGGTGTGAAGTTGTTCAGATAGAACAAACTCTGGAAACCATCAAAGCCTTAGGACGAGTGCGATTAAGAGGAATGTTTAACACAAAATTTTACTGATTAACAGTACTGTGTTGAACGTATAGAGAAGATCGATCCAATTCAGGTTCCTTTCCAAAGTAACACACACCACTACATATGAGGCTTGGCCTATCATCTGAAACGTCCATCTTCAGACGAAGTTGCACAGATCCCATTGAAAGTCCTGCTTGATGCGTCAGCATCCAGTGGCTCTGCTGAGTCCATCATTCGGGCTGTTGGTGACATGTTGGCACATGTCTCTGGCACACTACCAGCACACTCTGCAGGGGAAGAAGTGTTGGAGCACTGGCTTAAACAGGCTCGTTTGATAGTAGAACAGAGTGACTGGTCTGCCAATGAACACCCTTAGAGGACCTGCTTTAACTGTAGTAGAAGCAGTAGGGACAACTGATACTGACATTATCCCTTCTAAATGCTTGGATGCTATTGAGAGTGCATTGGGAACAGCTGAGTCAGGTGAAGACCTCTACTTTGATTTTTGGCTATTGCTGCAAGAACAAGATGAAAAACTGTCAGTCTTCCTGAGGCGACTAGAGCAGTCCCTGACAAAGGTGGTTAGTAAAGGGGGTATTCCTGCCAGTCATATGGGTACAGCCTGAATAGAGAAACTACATCAGGGGGCCATGCATTTGGATTTGATGCTAGTTCAGCTTAAACTAAGGAAAAGAGAGCAAAGTCCTCTAAAGTTTTTAGAGCTGTTGGGCTAGATCTGAGCTGAAGAGGAAAAGTCAAGGTTAACATGTCCGTCCATAGAGTTCATGCCAACCCAGATGTGGACAGCCGACAGATGGACGTCTAGACTTTGAAATCAGTAATTAAAGAGTTGAAATTGATTTTGGCTTCAATGACCACAAAGCCTCATCAAGATGTGGCAGATGAGGCTTTGAAGGAGCCTGGCCAAATATCACAGGGGCCCGTGGCTGAAAGTTGTGAAAATGTCGAGGCATCCAAAGATTATAGAAGAAAAAGTCACCCAAAGGGGTGAAAATCTCTGATACACTTGCCAATGCATTGAGAGGAAAACCATCAAGACCTGCTCTGAACCGCCAAAAAGCCACATAAGCCTTCCAGAGACTCAGTAGAAAGCAAGTGTGGTAAGAACAGGCACTTTGCCACCAAGTGTCAGAATGCAGAAAACCAGAACAGTCCTTCAAATTTTTGTTCGCTCTCTCAAGAAAGCTAAAGAGGGGTAGTCACCTAGTCAAAAATATACGTCCGGGTGCTGTCTGCTCAGTCAAGACAAGTGAGGTGATTCAGAAAGAGCCAGAGGCTGATGGGTCCCTTCTCTGTAGTGCGCTTGAGAGTGAATTGACATCAGTGTGATGCATTGCTAGATAGTGGCTTACAAGTAACAATCATTTTTGAGACATGATGATAGAAGGCAATATCTCAGTCCTAGCGTTGATCTGTCTTTAGCCCAGATCTCCAGGCCAGATTCTTGTTATCCTTGGCACAAATGCCAGTCTTTTCAAGCAGTTGGCTAAGCTGTGTAAAGAGACTGCAGGGGTGGATACTGCTAAGACCTTGGGTATCACAGCTGACGAACCAGGCCAGAGCATCACCCCAGTGACCTGTGAGGGAGAAGAGGATGTGTAAAGTGGATGGGCCCTGGCCCACTCATCTTACCTGCTGGTGGTGACCGCTGTGTTGTATGCCATGTGGAGTTAGAGAAGCCATTGGACAAAGAGGTGCTGGTGGTGGAAGCTTCACCAATAGTCCCACTTCCAGCTGGGGTGCTGCTACAGGCCATGGCATTCAGAGCTAGATGTGAACCACTTAACTGTGTTGATACACAGTGAGTCAGTGCGAGATACAGTTCTCTCAGTCGGAACAGTTATGGGTCACTTAGGCTCTGTTGATCCCGTGATACCAGACGTTCAGCGGCGTGTCGTGGAATGCACTTTTAATGACATCCCAGACATAAACATTCACAAGGATCAGAGGACCAAGGGAACATCTGCAGTGAGCTAAAAAACTTTTTTTTAATTTCCACATTATTAATGTTCCTTAGATTTGTGCTGGTTTGGACTAGATAGGCTGTTTTGTTCCTTAGCCACAAATACCTTTTTTTAGTTTGATGGAGTAGTGTATCTTACCTAACGTTAATGTGGGAAAGCTATTTAATGTTTTTTACCTTGCTAATCTACAATTGTACTCAGTCGGTCAATGATGGCTATTTAAGGCTGGTAGTTTTCTTTTATAAATGAAACTGCTTCTTATGGGGCTTATGGGGTCAGGGCCTTAAAAACATAAATTAGCAACAACATCATCAAGTGTGAGATGCTGAACAGTAGGTCAAGAACTGTGGAAAGCACAAGACCCCTAGCAAGAAAGCTGCACCATGGCACCAGAATGTAAGCAGTAGACCTGGTATGCATAGATTTCCTCTCTATGGATTCTGACTCAAAAGGGCTCAGCAACGTTCTAGTGGTGGGCATATGACCGGAGAGTGTTTTAGAAGGAGTTATGCGTTTGTTGGATCTCGTAGTGCTACCATGGATGGTTTTCTTCAAAGCAAGTAGACTTGGACTCCTCAGCGAGCAACTAGCCTCACTGAATCGGCCCTAACAATTCATTAAAAGTCGTAATTTTGTGTGAAGTTCTCATCTTTTTTTTTGTCCTCATTGTTAGCTGCCTAAAACAACCTCAAGCTAAATTTAAAAGCAGAGCCATTGAGTGAGTGTGTGACGAATAAATCCGATTATTCGTATTATTCGTTTCAATAATCGATAGAATATCAAAATAGTCGTTAGTTACAGCCCTAGTCATAACCCTGCTAGTGGAGACATTTGCAAATGTAGTCATGACAACTTTTACAACTATTGTAGAGTGTGAAAACTAGCTGTCTTGCTAGTCAACTAATTACAATACTAATACAAAAGACTGATACAATAATTATTTAACATGGAGCTTTGCTGCCTCTGCAAACATTGTAGCTAGTCTAGTCTTACACACTTATACATTATCTAGCTCACTTTGCCATTTGATAAAGAGATAAACCCTATTAGCCTTAACCCCCAACTTTAGATCTTGTTGCAGCCTAATGCCACCCATTTACCGAATGCAAAATACTCCCAGGAATTCATTTTTTATTCCGCTGTCATAACATTTAGCTAGAACATAGCCTACATTGCCAAGTGATGACCGATTTAATCATTCATGCTTTTGTTTATTTATTGACTTCATCCAGGATATACAGTGGCTGTAAACAGTTTCAATACCTCACTTGAGTTCTGGATAAACAGCAACAAAGCTTACCAATGGCCAAGATTCTTTTAAACTGTCTCATTCATTATTGTTATTAATTCCACTGAATAGGACACTCTTCACATAAATTAGAAGATGCCAACTATTATTTATTAACGTTTATTTATTTATTTATTTATTTATTTATTTGTATGTCCTTTTGTCGGAGCTTTCCGTTTGTGCCTGTGAATGTGGGTACAGAGGCTCTATTTTTGTCTGTCTACAGAACCTGCAGAATTCAGATATGGAAATTGCTATGAGAAATCTCCTAAGCTCCTCAGGAGATCAGCCCGCACACAAGTGGTAGCGTGAAGTCAGGAACATCCCGACATTCTTACAGTATACTAGCCCATGGCGAGTCAAACTAGGCAGTGTGGTTCCCTGGTGTATCAAACTGTTTGGCCAAACACAATTCAACAGTAACAATTTTTCATGAATTTTCATATATTCTCATGCATTGAAGAAGGACAGCCAAGTTACAGAGAGCAGAATAAAGCATTCATATTGAAACATCTACTGGTTACTCCCACTTCCAAGACGCACGTCGAGATGATCAAGCATGAAAACACCTCTCCAATGCTTCCTCTGTGCCTGCAGGTGTTTTTTTGCCTCTGAAAGATAGACAACTGTGTTCATATTGCGCCAGGAGGCTATTCAGACACTAAAAACATGCTTTAAGTATGTGTCTGTTTTAAACACAGGAGGAGCTTATACAGTTGCAAACATGGGTAGAGAACAATGTTCCAAATATGAATAGATTCCATGACCAATATTTGTGGTGTTGTGGGTTCAACTTCTGCCTCATATATAGTATTATCAGTTTGTGTGCTCCAGTCGTTGGAGCTTGGAATGATCATGAGCACGCATAGGAGAAAGCGATTAAGCTGCAGTTTTTAAAATGTCCATGAACTTCAGTGTACACTTGAGGCAAGGACATTCCCACTACTTCCTGTGTTTTTCTTCATCTAATCTTCTGCATATGGAGTATCCACACTGAAGAAAACTGACGTGAAAATTACTCTCTCTGCACACACACACAATCCTGCAATATTCAGGGGCCAAAGGTTAATTTCAAAAGTTGTGGAATAAATATAATAAATAAATATAATGATAAAATATGACAGCTCACCTGAACAGCTCCTGGAATTATTCATAGCAATGGACAGAGTAAGTAGTTTGTCAATCAGCAGACAGTTTTCTTATATCAATTAAGCAAATTAGCACAGAGAAAAATACGTTTTGAATGTTTTTAGTAGTAGTTAAAATGGGGAACATTTTATTGAAGGTTGCACTCCTGTGACCCTCACTATATAATAAAGGAATGAAAACATATATCGGATCTTATAGTTACTACAGGCCCTGGCAGCAGAGGCCTAGGCTATATATTTTATGTACATCTCAACCTATTAACAGTAGTATGTTATTTAGGTTCCCATACATTCTGTTTTTAATTAGACTTTACATTTGCTTGTATAAAGTAAATGCTGGCTTTCTTCATCACACCAATCCCACCCATGCAATTTTTGAACAGTTTACATCTACAGTTACATTTCAAAATATGTAATTACAATTTCATACGGGCTGTTACCTGTTGATTTTCGGCGCCCATGTGAACAGGTTGGAGCACACTGCCTGCTTGAGATGCGCGGCTCGAACCTCGCTGCAGCCGCAAGTAGAATGTAGATTTTCAGCGTGGAGCCTACTTTTCACATGTGATGAAAGCGGTTCTCTGCGAATGTTGATTTGAAAAGATCTGGCTACCATAATTACCATCTTGAAATTATTTAATTTTATCAGCAAAAACATGTATTGTTAGTAATGGTAACTATTTATGATTAAATAATGAACCAGTAATATTAACCAGCAATTTGATCTGGCCTCTTGCTAATCTGGTGCAACATAACCACTAAAAATGTTTAACTACAGCATATTTGTAATAACATTACACATTTGCCTGACATGAAATGCATGTTAAAGTTGAATATATGATTCCCATATTGATTATTTAATGTTTGGATCAATGTTTTGCATTAGGCTCATTTGAATCATGTTCTGCCACCGTAATATTGTAACCTTGATGCCTGGTCAAAGCTTGTTAATACTATCTGAATTTGCTCTTTAATTTAAAAAGATATTAATAATAATAATAATAATAATAAAACTTTATTTATATAGCACCTTTCATGCAAAAGAATGCAGCTCAAAGTGCTTTACAGCAAATACATAATATGCATAAAGAAATGACATGCACATAAAAATATATAATATATTGGAGCATATGTGGATATACAGTGTATACAGTCAGTGTCAAAAATCGTGAACAGTGAAGTTGTCAAGGATAACGTTAAATGCTAACAGTTATTGATCGATGAAAAAGGGTCAGGAACTCCCATACATTACAGGTGACATGAAATAGGCTAAGAGGGACTAAACCCCTTCCACTTCAAATCAAATGTAGTTTTTAAAGATGTGTTTTGGAAATGACAGCTTTATATTTCAGGTCTACCCACAGCACTTGTGTTCTTCTACACAGTTATACATTACCATCATGTCTTGATAAATATGTAAATTAAATCTGTATTTTATGCTGCTATTGAAATGTGCTGGGTTAGAATCATATCACTGCAGTTGCAGATTTTTAGTCTCACAAACTGTTTTTTTTTTTATATATTACTAGGCTACCACTAACCAACATAACATGTCTGGTTGAGTTCTCATGTCTAATACCACACAAATAAAACCATAACATGTCTGGTTGAGTTCTCATGTCTAATAACACACAAATACAACCAGGCCTTGGACCGATTCTGACTTATTTGTTTGAACTGTAGATGATGTCACACGTTGAAGCAGAGCCTTGGCAGTTAAGTGGCTCGTCAGGCTCCTGTGTGGCAGGAATAGTTCTGTGCAGCCACCTTGTTGCCACACTTTACAAGATAAGAAGGAGTGTGCTACATAGTTTGGCATGCATGAACACCCTGCAGATATGGCATAGGCCTAGGACACAGGTAATGCATTATGTAAATCATTGTGACAGTAATATTGCTTGTATGTGAAAGCTAGGCATAATGATTATGCTGGGGTTTTTTCATCCTCAGAGAATCAGTGCGTGCAGAGCCTACCCAGAAGCTGGTGGTGAAGAAGTTAAAGTCATCAGCCAGGAGTGTATGCAAATCTACACTTTATCAGCATATGTGGGTGATGTTTATTATTATTCTGTACTAAGATACACCATTCACATAGAGAGTAGTGAATACTGAATCACTCTACACTAAGACTTTAAACATTTATAGCGTTAATCCATTTGTTTTACGATCCCGGCCTGACCCAGCCCTTCTCTCAGAGAAACTCTGAAAAGCCTGAGGCCCCAACCTCTGATGTCCTGTGTTCTCAGTGGGTTGTCAGAGCTATCTTTCGTTGACCGCAGGTCTGGGTCTGTTCCAAGGGGTTCAGTACTATCTTATCAGTGTCCCCTTGTTTTGACAAGAACACATGTAAACCGTCCAGATACCCCTGTGATTCTTACACTCCCATCTTATATGCTCTTTGTCCCAAACTGTGACCAGGTCTTTCATCTGGAGAACCTAAAGGTGACCCATGTGCTGTCAGCACTGACATAGAAGGTGCACACGAACAGTCAGAAAATGAAGTGAAATACGTCAACTTGGAGTGAACGCTAGTAGTTTTGATGGGGAGTTATCTAGTCAGGCACTTGCAACCTCTTAAAGGGCTGCAGCAGAATGGTGTGTTGAAAAGAGGGCTCGAGCGAGAGCTTCAAGTGCTGGAGCAGTACTCAAACAAAACCCTTCATGTCAATGTTTTACCCTGTGGCTTTGTTTTACATCCTGATGCCCCTTACCTTGGTGCCAGTCCTGACGCTAAACTTTCTGACTCACACGAGTCCTAGCTTTGGGCTTGCAGAAGTCAAATGCCTTAATATCAGTAATATTTCTGAGGCAGGGCATATTCAAATGTGTGAATGGTCAGACAAAACTCACAAGAAACCATGAATGATACTGGTAGAATCAGGGTCAGTTGGCCGTAACTGGTTTGGGCTGGTGTGATGTCAACTGACGCTGAGGAGGAACCAATCCGTTGAAAGAGTCTGGAAAGACTATGTCAAAAAAACTTAAAAAGAAAAACTTGATTGTAATTGCTCTTAATAAACTGTGTGATTCTAAAACAAAACCTAAACTATTTTCAATGGAATCATTTCATTTAGTATGAACTATGTGTAATAAATAAATCATTTTGTTTAAATTATTTTGCTTCCATGTGTTTATACGATTGGCATGTGGACTTGCAATTCAAAGTTCCTCATCAAGCAACAGTTGGTCCACAGCTGGTTGACTGATCCGCACAAAGTCAGTGGAATAGTGGTGTCCCAAATGTGAAACTTCCCTCTTAAAATGGCTCTCTCTCTCTCAACATGAGTTCAGCTTGAGTTCTTTCAGCCCCATGCTGGCTGAACTGAGGTGTAGTTTTAAAGGGGGAGAATGATGAGTTTGACCCCATGGTCTGCTAGCATTTTCTCAATGGCGAACCCCTTGTCAGCCGTGTAACCATCTCCTGGCTGCAGCAAGGCATGAATTCCGCTCTGTTCAGTGAGCGCTCAGTTTGAGATTGAACCTGTGTAAAGACTGGACACAAAGGTCACAGCTCCACATGGGGCATTCCCAATTATGCCCTTGAGGGTGGCGGTGTTTTTATTATTTGAGAACACTCCTGATTGGAGAGTTGGTAAGGATGGACTCGGACAACTTACTTCTGTGCAGTCAATTGCGACCCTCCGTTCTGGACAGAACTGCGGTGGTTTTGTTGACTTGCTGTGTACTCATCCAGATGGGCGATGAACCGAGAAGTTAGAAGTAGTAAGCCCATGTTATTATGATGCGGCTGGCAGTTGACATACTTACATTACAGTTGACATACTTACATGACATATGTCAGCCAATACTTTCTCTTTCAGTCCCGTTTGCAACACAGCAGAAATTCACCAATAATCTGCGACTAGCACATAAGACTAGGAGGGGCATCTGGGTCAAATAACTGACTCTTCCTCTGTGCTTTGGACTTAAACAATGTAAGTAATGCAAAAGCCATAAGGACCCTTATGTTATTTTGTTCGCATCTGACCTAAAATATTTTGCATTATGTAATTTGCTGTTTTCGCTCAGTATTCGTGTGCAATTGGCTATTGTCAACTGTCGATGCTGCTGATTGGTGGCAAGCCACTGTGTCCTTCCTCTTGCCTGTGGCATGTACCTCTTGTTACTGGGTGCCACTGGCATGTCCCTCCTTGTGCCGATGGCATGTCCCTCCTCGTGCCTGTGGCATGTACTTCCTGATGCAGATTAAAAAGCCAACCCCTACTGAGTCTGGAGCAACCTCATCACACACACACACCAGTCTGTGAAAAATGACTGAGAACTTTAAATGACCCCCCTTTCTTGCATTGCTGTCACCCACAATTTGCCGCTCTAATGTTGCCTTGAGCTCATTGACGAGGTCGGTGAGTGTAGTGTGGATATCCATGTGCCATCAAGGACATTCTTTGAAATTAGTCAGGAGCACTTTTCTCCTCTGTCCTCACGTGTTTTCATGTGAAAATAATTCTGCACTTTGCTGATATCTAGAGCTTCTACGCTTTTTTTTTTTCCACTGAAAACTCTCCACTTGATAAATGTTTTCTTGTTTCACCTCTTCACAAAAATACCCCTGTCGGTTGCCAGCACTCATCAGTGTCTGGTGCTGCCTCTGTAGCGCTGGTGTCACCTGCGAGGGCATGTGAAAGCGATGAGTGAGACAAAGGGAATGTCACGGGTGACACACCGTCACCTTCAACAGGAAGTTAATAGAGAAAGAGTGTGTGTCAGCTCTCTCATAGCGTGATGGATCTTCATCCCTGGGCTAAATAATCCCTTAGCCCAAGCCTGCCTGGGCTCTCCACCATACCCAACAGCACCCAACACACACACACACACACACACACACACACAAACAACTCACCGCTGTGGCAGGTGAATATGCACCTAACAGACGTCTGAAGGCTAGCTTGACGGCTCTCAATATAGTCTCAATCACAGTTTCTCGCTATTTTTCTCCCCTCCTCCCCCCCCTCTTTTTTTAATCTCCAGTGGAAGACGGCTGGTATTGAGTTGGCAGACGCTAAAATCCAGCTGTCAGCAAAACAGGCTGATATTAAGAGGAACCCCACCCCGGCGTGCTGGAGGTAGATCTGCACCTTGCCAGTAATTACCCCCTTTTCCTTTTCACTTTGATCTCGCAGGATGATGATATGCAAAAACCATCAGAAAGGAGACCAGTGGCTGAGCAGCACTGAGGAGTGATTTCGATTTCTTTTTAGCCACTCTCTTTTCTTTCTTTCTTTCTTTCTTTCCCTCTTTCTTTCTTTCCTCTTCTGTCGTTTGAAGAGATAGATGAATTTTTCCGTGGAGTTCCACAAAGCATTTCCCACAAACGACCCCAGACAAAAAAAAAAGAGAGAGAGAGAGAGAGAAAGGACTCATCTCCTCAGACGCGTCTCATCAAATCCCCACCTGCATGTCTGAAGTAAAAATGTCTTCATTAGGTCTCAGGGTTCTAAAGAAAATACCAGGGCCTGCACAAAGCCCAAGGTCTGCGCCTGACCTTTCTTTGGTTTTAATCATTGCAACTCTTGACAGCTTAATAAGTTGAAGGTGGCTGGATCGTAGCCTAACTTAATAAGGCCCACGGCAGAGCCTTGGCCACCTATGATTGCTCCCATAAGTCCTCACGCATCTGGTGCCATGTCCTTGGGTGGGGAAATATTTTCCATAACTTTCCTTATGTTCCGAGCAGGCCCCCGCCCCGGCTCTTTTATTAGGCGGAGTGATACAGTGCGTTGTGTTGCCGCGCGGTCGCGGTCGCGCCTGTCCTCTCGGCGTTGTACACACACACCCTCATTACGCCTGGGCTGGGCTGTTGCGCCGCCGCCGCCGCCTCCGTGGTGTTTAACTCATTAAATATTCCCATAATTTATAGGTGTACTTTGTAAATCATGCCATCATATTTAATTTATTCCCCCTGAAGTATATTGTTATACAGGATATATGTGCTCCATATTTTGTGCTTTATTACTCCTATAGATGAATTACTCTCCCTTTATGATGCACATAAGGTGTATAATTCCATATGCAGTAAAGTCGGATTTTATGGAGCCGTTGTAGCTTTTCCCATTTCAAGGCGCAGGTCTGCAGTGTTGGAGATTAATTTGGGGGGTATTAGAACATCATTTTACCCACGGTGCTGGGTTGAGCTGCTCATCCTATGCGCTTTGCGTAGGTTCAGGAGTGGCTCCTCCACTTAGCTTAGCATGTGTGGATTTCCTCCGCTGCCTTTTACTGCATGCCGACAGACATGAACCAACAGCCAGTCTTTACAGTTACAGTCTTTAAGTGCAAAACTGTGACAAGTTAAATTACTGTACATTCAATGGTGAATTGTACTACAGTCAAGTCTAAACGCTTTGGTGCAGTGTTGTAAAATTCTAAATGTTCCCTATAACGTAGACAAATTGGACAGCTGTTTGCATTTACAGTTGCCAGATACAGGTTGATGGTAGTTAACAACAGAAAATTTACTATCACCTCCTGTGCCAAGAAATGCTTTTCATATTTTTTCGATATAATTGCTTGTTGCAAATCTTTTTAATTATTGTAACTCTAAGAAGAATTATCACCAAAAGAACAAATAAGAAATAACCTTAATAAATCAGGTATATTGAATAAAATGTATTTGTTACAATGCATTTGTTTAAGTCCCAGTCAAAAAAAAAATCGATGGTCATTAAGCTTGTCTATTTAGTCTACTTTTTACCTTCAAAAATTCTATTTCATGCATTAACCATTAACATCAACTTTACCCTGCAGCAATACACATGTAGCAAGTGTAAAGCCTACATGGAGCTGTGCACTACTGCTGTGCTCCTCTACTGTAACCACAAGCAAAGAGGAATGTTTGGATCGATGCTGGCCTTGTTTTGCCAGCACTTTTTGCGTGTGAAATAATTGGATTGACACTGACAGGGCAAACCAAGCTGGGGAGTTCTCTCCGGCTGCTCAGTGGCTGCGAGAGTCTGGCACGCCGCGGACCACTGACATCTGACCTGGCTGCTTAGGAGACACCGCGGCCCCCCGATGCACAGGACAGAGGTATCAACAGCCAACCACAAGCCTCGATTTTCTGTCATCCTGGCAGGGAAAGGCAAGCTACACTTTTGGCAGACAATCCCATTCAAGGAAAGGGGGGAGAGGGAGATGGAGAAGCAGGTCAGATGTGGAGAGACGAATGTTAGATGACCATGGCGTGAGTGAGAGAGCACGTCATTTCAGCTCCCTCATTTCCTGACTCGGTCAGGTTTGATCCTCTTGCTTTACGAGGGATCAGGGAAAGGCTGTACACGTCTCCTGACTATTCATCTGTCCAGTGAAGACATTAAAAACCAGGGCTGGTGTGACTCCCCCCCCATGATAATCATCAGACAGTGAAACAAGGGATGTGCTGACATTGGGGCCTCAGAGTCTACAGATGACTGGACTGTATGCAACGAGGTGGACACTTTCTTGGTGTTTTCGTGACGTTCGTTTTTCGCAATGTGATTTGTTTTTGTACACGTTTGTTACACTGTGAGACACCCCAAACCAACATAATCTCAGAGCTAACAGTGGGTAGCGCTCCAATGGTGGCAGCGTATATATTGTACACAATTAGATAGTTCAAGCCATGCTTCCTGTTCCTGCCTTAACGCACTGCATTTGTTTATTTAGCAGAGAAAACCCAATGGGTGTCCATCCCATGCACCCCCTATAATGTCCACCCTGAAAAACGGATCCCAAAATGATTCTCTGCTTCATGACGCCTTTTCCATTTACATGTACTATCCTATCTTTTAAGTTATGCAGTGCTCAGTGCAGAATTGAGCTAAATCAAATAGCTGGTGCCTAAGTGTTTCAGCTATCATTGTCTGACTCATTTAACTGGTTATCTGAAATATGTATGAAATATATCAGTTATGTACTATATATATATATATAGTAAACTTAACGCACGCAAGCACACACTATATATATATATATAGTTTGAAGCCTTTATAGTTTTTTTGGTACAGCATCTGGCAAATGAAACGGATATGAAAGAATGCACACTTTTATTCCTTTCCACCGGCGGATCTGCTCTCATCAAGATCTCGTCTCTCTGCTCTTTGGACGTTCCTTTGACCCACACATCTTCAGAAGGCACCGTCCTGTCTGTTCCTTTCCTCTCTCGCAGCCCTCCCGTCCGCAGCCCATTACCTGCCTCCCTGTCGTCTCTCCGTCTCCCACGCCTTCATCAGGCCGCCTGACGTCTGAGTACCTGAGCCCAGAGAGTGGGCGTCTGAGCTGTGCCCGTCCGCCTCACTGCTGCGTCGAACCCCTTTCACTTGTCTCTTTACATCTCACATAATGCGGGCCAGCAAATGTCTGCTCTGCGCTTTTTTTCTCTTGCTTTCTATCGGCTGGAGGTGTTTTAATGACGGCCTTAAGGGGGGGAGGCTTTGGTTGGGTCTGCACTGTCCCAGCCCCGCTGTAGCCCACGCATACTGCCTCTGAATACCCGGGGGGTGGGTGTGAGAGGCACTGGAGGGGGCGCGCTTTTCTATTTCCCCCGTCTCCTCTTTTCTTTCCCAAAGACCCTTCTTGCTCTTCAAGTCCTGCCCTTGAACGAGACTGAGCAAATTGAAATGCAAATAGACTTTTACATTTTCATGTAAAGCAACTGTACCCCCATTTTGTGAGCTCCACTGTATAGTGCGTGCGGGCCTGTGTCTGATATAACAGTATGGTGCTGGAGAGAGGCAAATAGGCCCACAGGCTGAGGAATGGATTTGAAGTAATTTGTTCATTTTATTTTGGTGTTACTTAAATATAATATAATATAAATATAGTATATTTAATGACTGCAACATAGATTCAATTTTAATATGCGCATATAAGTGCGAAGAATTAGAAGAAAATGTTATAACTCATAATCTTTAACACACACACATTTAAATGGATTTCATGTTAAGTCATTTCTAAAATGAACAGGGTTAAATAAACAAACCACCAAAAATGCATCAGATCAGATTTCTTGAATTTGATTCCACTTCTTTCCCTCTTTTTTTTACAGCGATTTCCAATGTTCTTTCCGTCACATTCTGTCTCCTTTTTTGTCCTTCTTTTTTTTCCTCTCTCTCTCCACAGATCAAATTAAAAATGTGAGGCGCGGGTTTAAAAGGCCAAACTCAGGTCTTTGCCTCCAGGGTTTGTACATCAGCGCTGACGGAGAGCCCTGTGAACCATGGGAAATCTTTCATCGGTCACGACGCATTATGCAGCTGAATGAAAAGCCACATTAAACTTTTCACTCCCCCCCCGCTCCCCTTCCCATCCATCCTGTGCGTTTTGCAGTCTCGGGCCCTGGGCTCGCCACTGCTAAAGGTACACGGCCCGTCTCACTGGAGGACTTAACAAGTCGGAATGTTTCCTTCAATTTGTGTAATCCCCTCGCCACCCCCCCCCCCCCCCCCCCCACGTACACAGCGCTTTGGTCTCGTGCTTGTTGCAGCCAAATGTGAGGAGAGTAGTAGCTTTATTTACACTTAATTGGACACGTAAAAAATAAAATAATATGTATGTGGTCATGAATGTGAATGCATGCATGTGTGTGAGTGGGGGGGGGTGTATGTGGTCATGAGTGTGAATGCATGCATGTGTGTGAGTGTGTGGGGGGTGTATGTGGTCATGAGTGTGAATGCATGCATGTGTGTGAGTGTGTGGGGGGTGTATGTGGTCATGAGTGTGAATGCATGCATGTGTGTGTGTGGGGGGGGTGTATGTGGTCATGAGTGTGAATGCATGCATGTGTGTGAGTGTGTGGGGGGGGTGTATGTGGATGCGTTTGGACTGAGGCGAGAACTGTAAATACCTGTTTTTTTTAGAAGTTATTTTTGATGCTTACTCTGTAATTCCCTATTTTTATATTAACTCAAAAAATGTATTTAATGAAATAAATACCCCATCACTAACTGCACGAAAAGTATATACTGTGTGTGCATGCAAACCTCGTTTGCACAAGCTTTTTGCAATATTAAACTGTCCCATCTCGTCGTCACCTATAAGTGCCAGTATCGGACTTGACTGTAAGTGGCGTGACGTCTGATGGGGGTGATGCTCTGGCGTGTTTGCCGATTCTCTCCGCCCGCCTTGATATCCCCCTCTCCTCGTCTGCCGGCGAATCCCTTTCCATCCACAGAGAGCTTAGCGGAACCAGTCCCCACTCAATCCCACCGCGTGCAAAAGCCGATTGGAGATCCCCGTGCAGGAGCTAGCTAGCCAACCTCCTCTCCCTGGGCGCTATCTCTTGTCTGCCACCGCCGCCGCCGCCGCACCACCCAGCCATTGGGGAGGCAGATCCACCAGCGCTGGGCCAGACCTGCCTTTCTCTCCGCCTCCGAGTGTCTAACAGACGGGCTGGAATGGCAAGGAAGCCCAGGAGGCTCTAGGGGGTTGGGGATTGATTCATTTGGATTTGACCGTGGAACTGATGGGCTTACGTTATTATCATTTTTGGTGGGAGAGCTATGTGTATGTGTCTGAGAACGTGTGTGTGTGTGTGTGTGTGTGTGTGTGTGTGTGTGTGTGTGTGAGAGTGTGTGTGTCTGGATCGGTACAGCCATAAGAATGGTTGCTTATGGCTGGGACCATAGACCATTACTGGAGCATGTATGACAAGGCTTTCTATCAGGATTATGCATGTGTGGAGTAGTCATCCTCTTGTCTGCCTGTTCTGCCTGGGAGATATGGCTCAGGGATCCAGACGAACATCAGCAGCTGTCTCCCAGAGTTATTTAACTTGTACCCGCCAAGCCCACTAAATACATCACTCTCCAAAATGAGCTGTGTTCAGACATGCAACTCATTTATTTTGTGTGCATCATTCTGGTTGTTTGCAGGCCTGTATATGTGTATATGTGTGTGTGTGTGTTGACAGCGCATGCTTATTTGTATTGGAAGCGAGATTCACCTGTCGAGGCAAACAACCGTCTTCTTTTCTGCCAACTTCCTTGACCCAGGCCCCTTTTTCCTCCAGACCTTCTGTTCCAATTATGTGTCCCAAAACACAACAACTTCCTCGGGGAGAGCTCAGCGAGCGCGGGGCTGTCTGGAGGGCGAAGTGCCGGAGGAGGCCAGGGAGGGGGCTGTGGCCCCCGCCCGCCGCTGCGGATGTCTGTGGAGGTCAGTCAGGCTCAACCAGCCTTGATCACACCATCAGCCAGCTTGTTATGAGACCTACACTGGCCATTATATTTGGAATCAATCTGAATTTCTCTCAGCCTTGCCAGGAGAAAATGTGGACCAGGGTCAGCCAAGGGACAAGGGAGAGAGAGAGAGAGAGAGGGGGGGGGAGACAGAACGAAAGAGAGAGAGAGAGAAAGGGGGAAAGTTAGAGGGGGAGATTAGAAGGAAAATAAATGTAACGCGGACAAGAGCAGTATTAATAGGATTATCGGCTCACAGATTTCAATATATCATCTGTACAAGGAAGGGAGGGTGAAATCTAAGAAGACAAAAGAGAAGGGAAAAAGGGGAGAGGGAGATGTTAATGGTTATTTATCAGGACTGTTAGAGAATGTGTAGCCATTGCTGAACTGTGTGAAATGGCCCTCACGCCATGAAGAGGCGAGGAACGGGCGGGAGAGATTGTCAAGATGGCGAGTGGGAGAACTCCTGATGGGAGCTCGTGGACCACTCATCAAAATTGAGCCCTAGTTTAAGTACCCAATATTTACTGTATGCAGATGCTACAACAGTATTAGTAAAGAGGTCACATTACCAAACCATTTCTGGTGTTTTGTAATTACAAAATTAAGATTTATTTAAAGCACATTGGATGGCCTCTGTGTATGAAATAGTACTATATGAATACACTTGCATTACCTTGCCTTAGTTTATAAGATCAAAATCTGACATTCCAAAATGTTAATCTTATCATTAGCCCACAGTACTAATACAGGAAGTGTTTGTGTAGGGGGCTACGTGTGGACAAAGCAAAAAAAAGGAGAGAGAGAGAGAGAGAGAGAGAGAGATAAACACCACCTAAAGGCAGCCTCACTGAACTGCATCAGTGGTTTGGAGTAAAGAAACTTTACTCAAAGATGCCTTACTTGTGTACCTGTGCATGGAAGTGATAAGGAAGTGTAGTAGACTGATGATGCTTTGGGACACGATAAACAATAACTGTACCCCTTCAGGGTGATTGAACACCACCACGAACAAACACATGTGTGTGCATGCACACACACACACACACACACACACACAGAGACACAACACTCAGATTGGGTCCTGACTTGCTGTACTTCCATAGTAGTGGAGCTGTGTGTGTGTGTGTGTGCATGCATTTGAATGAGTCACATTTCTGATAGTTATTAAAAAAGATGAATCCCGTTCACACTTACCGCTAACTATGTAAACTATTAGGACAGCAGATTATAGAGGATTGAGTGGGTGTGCTGGTAAATTTAAATGTTATTTTCTGATTATCAATAGAGAGAACACTTAACTCAGACAAGGGGTGATGAAATATACCAATCCTTCATAGACAGAACAGAGAAGCTCCTCAACGCGTATGAGCAGAGTCTTTTTAAATCATTTTCCCATTACATTTAACATGCTTTATGACAACATTAATGCCCTGCTACCTTCCTCTGTCCCTAAAAGGAAAGGAATATTACTGTTTCATGCGAGGCATTTCTAGGTTCATTAAACATACATACATTAGTGTTCAGGACAGACTGAGCATGACTACACTACACAGAGTATCAGCACAAATATTCCTTTTTTTTTCTTCAACAATTGTACTCTTCGCGATGAGGTGTGATTTTTTTTTTTTTATCCGCGTTGTGTGCATCACATATTGTTTTCTGCTTCATAAGAATGCCATACATTTTCCATAAGATGCTCTTTTGTAAATACAATACCGTACAAAGACGTAGTCATTTTAATTCTATTAGTGTCTCAGACTTTGCACAGCCACTCACAGACACTTTGCAAAGCAATCTGCAGACTAGAGAGCTAAAAAAAAGAGATGAGCTGGATTAAAGAAATGAACAGATAAATTGGTAATGAGCGGCGAGCGGCTGACTGACTGAGTAGCATCTCATCGGTCCCCACACACACACAGTACTCTACGCCCTAACCAGCGCTCAGCCTTTCACAAACCCCTCTGCCCCCCCCCCCCCAGACATATGAGTTGCCTGATAGCATGGGGTCTTCTCATTCATTTTTCTTGGTCTCGTTCACTTCCCCCTCACCATAAAGCTCTTATCAGTAGAGCGCTTTCTACCATGACATGTTTGGATACTGTCCAACTATGCAGCATAGTAAAGTAGAACTGATAGCAGGCAATGTGACACGTATATGTTACTATACGTCTCTGATCGCACAAAAGAATCCACTTCCCACCTCGAGCGAACACCTACCACTGTGCTTGATGGAGGAGTTTTGACAGGACAGAAGCGGCACTCTCACACAGATCATGTTCGTCGCTGTCTGCATGGGGGGGGGGGGGTGGTGGCAGATAGCCATCTGCTGTAGACCTGATGGATTCTGACACGAATGCGGCGATGTGCTGAAACCCAGTAGATTTGTATGACAGTGGTATCGTTTGGTGAAATGGATATGTGTGGTTATGTCTGCACCATAAGCGGGATGCTCCTTTAAGAGAATGTTGACAGAAAGAGATTAATGTGCCATAATTTATGACAGTGCGAACATGTGTGGTAATAGCCTACACGCCAAAAAGGTCCCCCCCCCCCCCCCCTCCTTTAAAGTGTCACAGACAGTTCCAAATGACATTTTATCTTCTAAAAACAGAAAATAGACACAGCTATCCCACACCATGCTCCACTCAATGAATAAATCCTGGCTCTAGGGTCCAGCGATCTTCAGTCCACTCTTAGGCTAGTTAGCAACACTGTTTGTTTCTTTCATGTTCTTCTCCTCCCTCCCTTTCTCTCTTTCTCTCTTTCTCTCTTTCCCTCTAGAGCTCCTTCTCTCTCTCTCTCTCTCTCTTTCTCTCAACTTGAGCTAAAGCGAGGCTTGGAAACTAGTGTGATAAATGAGCCGAAGTTGAATCATTATTAAAGGTGGGAGATGATTAATAAGGACCATGTGTGTTTTCTTCTGTAGCGTAAATAAAATATATCATTCACGTAGTCGGCAGTGAGACTGGGAGAGGCTGGCAGTGTGATTTATGGCGTGTTAAAATGCATGGAGAGCCAAAGGCTGAAACCTCTTCACGCAAGCACTGATGACATGCTCTACCCATGGACTAGGGAGCCTCCCACCTTTCCCCCTTTCTTCCCTTTTTTTATATCTCACGATTCGCATGCGGTGTTCAAATGCAATTCGGCCTACTTTCACAGTTCTTCTTTCCCCTCTGTTCTCAGCTAAGCCTTTCAAGGCAAAGTACCTCCAGGCCATTTGTACGCCACTGTAACTTTGTAGTAACAACTAGTTGCGAAGGCCTCTTAGTCAGATGAGATGAAACCGTTTGTGGCAAGTTGATGCATACAGGTCAGTCTTCAGAGGTGTGACCCCCTCCAGTGGAGCCTCTGAGCTGATGGGCGATGCCGGTGGCCAGGTTTGGCGTGCAGTGGCGCGAAGGCCTTCCTCGGGTCACACCCCCTCCCGCCCCCTCAGGAGACTGATGGCTTCCTCCGGTGGTGGCCTGACACAGACGCATTGCTTGTGCCAGCAGCTTTGGCAGCAGGTCTGAGTTGCAGAGCCAACATATTGATTAAATTTAGGGGAGGCCTAATCTCTCAATGCCGTGGCCTGTCAGGAATACAGAGTGTAGAAATGCCAAGCCCGCTGCAAACTGAAAATCCCTCAAAGGCCCCCAAAGTGTCTGATAGAGCTTTGTGCATATGTGTGAAATGTGAGCCAAGATTCCTAAAGAAAGATTTGTATCACTTTTTTATGTTAAGAGACTGGTAAGTGAACCTTAAGAGTTCAATATATTTACTCAGGGATGCATCATATAAATTGGTAAAATAACTTTTTTTCTGTGAAATATCAAGCATTTTTTTTTTGTACAACAATTGACTATTTTTGTAAAAAAAAGATAGCACATGAGTATCCCATCATAGTGAAGGAGCAGGTTGTGCTGACAGACACGTCCCTACATCAGTGAATGTAGTATCTGACGGTACTCTATCGAACATCCTCCATCAAATCACTGGAGTCCATAGACAAAATGGTTGAATCCACACAGACTGCACTGCACAGTGCACACGATCAAAGTAATGCATGCAGCATATGCATGGTGTGTACCCTTTGAGTTGTGCATCAATAGATAAACACATGATGCAGAATCATATGGAGACATTTTGGGTGGTGTGCACGTGTGCAGACTTATACCAGCCTGTTTGTCACGTTCAATGCCATATGAAAATGAGTGACGACCTCATCAGCTGTCATTAAACCTAAGCACTCATTTCAGTGAGCAGAGCAATTCCATGTAAAACAGGGCCGTATTTTTGGGCTGTAACCCTTCCCTCCTCATGATTTATTATTATTATTATATTTATTTATATTTTATTTTCAATTTTTTTTTTATAAATTTTTTTCCTCTCCATCCACCCCGTGCCATTTCCCTTCTAATTTTCCACGGCCTGGTGCTGTTTCTGGTGTTCACCGGGGGCTTGCCCTGCTTACGGGAGCGTCGTTCTGGCAGGAGCCACGGAGTGGGCCGTCCCGCTGAGCCGGCAGGTCCCGGCCGCGCCACGCCTGACACACTTACAGGCGGTTAGCCGGCAGCCTCGCAGGCCTGCTCTCTCCGCTCAGTGTGCATCAGCAGCCACCCCGCCTAACCACCCCCAGCCACCCCGCCTAACCACCCCCAGCCACCCCGCCTAGCCACCCCCAGCCACCCCGCCTAACCACCCCCAGCCCAACCCGGCAGAGATGGCGGGTGCCCTGATCATGCCGGGTGGAGGTTATTTACTGTCCATGGGGGGGTTAGAACCAAGTCTGAATGGTGGGGTTCAGCCTATTACAAAGCCTGATCTTTTTTTGTTGCCTTTGTTTACATCTGTGTCTCATCCGAGGGGTGTGCCTGTCTTTACCTGTGATGTTCACGTTCAGTCAAATCCTTAAAAATGCACAAGTGTGCATAAGGAGCTTAACCTAAAGTAGGCAATTCAGGCTACTACTCGGAAATGACAAATGAGAAATGTAGAACAGTCTGTCTTGGTATTAGAAAGCGAAAAGCTGCTTTCCAGGAGAGTTAATCAAAAGCAAAAAAATGCATTACTGCAGCCAGTCTTTTTTTTTTTTTACAGTGGCTCAGCTTAAGATTCTCATTCAACTCCGTCCTCCCGCTCTGGCTGGTGGAGGATGTTTATAAACGTCTGTGTTGTGTCTGCGGCCCTGTCTAAACTGCGTTTGTGTCATCCTCTCACTGTCTCCCTCAAAATCTGTTTGGGTGTTTTGTATGTCCAGGGGACACTGGCTGCTGGGGAAATGCTGCTGTGTGTAAAATCGTTTCAAATAAGTAAATAAATCTCACTAAAAGAAGATTAACAGACCTTCTTTTGTAATTGCTTCCCATGTCATTAAGACACCTGCAAGCAAATTATTATCACAGTATTTGTATGGCTGAATTCCCTATTCGTCAAGGCATTCCCTGGCAACATTGTCGTGGTTAATAATACGTAAGAAAATCTTAGGTAAATATTACAAATCTGGAACTTGACATTTCTGTCAACTCAGTCCATTTCCATTCCCGTGTACTGTCTACAGTGTTTGTGACACGTGTTCTATGTGCGATTCATGCACGTGTGAACGCTGCTCACCCAGCGGCGCATCTTGACCACGTCTCAGTCCGGATCAGATGTCCGCTTTCCCTTCCTGTTTACCCTGCGCTGGGGTCCCTATCGGGTCAGAGGGGGAGAGGAGTCTATGTTTAGGCTGCTGGGGAGTGGAGTGGAGTGGAGTGGAGTGGAGTGGGGGGGCCACAGGCTCAGCCCCCGCAGAGGTGGGCCACGGCCGGCACCCTGACAGCCTGGGAAAGCGCAGAGGTGCCATCTGGCGTGGGAGGCCAAAGGAGAGCGCCGGGTGACCTCCGACCCAGATTCCTCTTTTGAACAAACATCACCACGCAGATTTATAGGCTATTAAAGAACAATGGCTGCCGCGGTGGAGGGAGGGAGGCAGGCATCCGCCGCTCTCGTCTTCAGGTGATGGGGAACAGCGACGGGGGAGAAGCAGGAATTCTTTAAGTCAGTGCTGGGAGAAAGGAAGTCAGAGTATGAATATTAATTATGCGAGTTTCCCAATGTAGTATAAACCACTCTATGAAATCTTAATGTTCATGAATAATGAAAACCGGTTGTTAGCAGACCACCTTGATATTTTTGGGCTAACCTCTAGTTGACATGCTGGTTTTTTTTTTTGAACATGTAAGAGAGCTATGAGCTAAGATGGAGATGTAAGTTTTTAAGTTCTGGATTTCAGCTCAAGAGAGACCTCCAGCATCTTGGAATTCCCCCACTGAAGCTCTCCTCGCTCATGGAGGTTTGTGTTTGGGAACCATCAGCTCAAGCTGCTGTCAGCAGGGCTGGAGTTATGGGCCCAGGCCTCAGCCTCCTCTGGACAGACTCAAGCGCGCTCTCTCCCTCCACAGACTCGACTGACCTGGAAGCTGTCACTGCCACTGGTTCATCTCCCATAAATAACGGCATCTTTAGTCGAATGAATTATGCCCAGGTTCCTGGTCCTTTTTGGGCCATTATATTCACAGATAGCACATTGAGCGTCTAGTAAGGAGCTCTGGCCTCCCAGAGACAACTCTCAATCGAGTGTTTATTCTCATCAGAGAAAGATGGAGCCCAGAAGACAACAGATGAAAAGGGGGGTATAACACTAATGATAGTCAGCTGTCATTCAGTGTCTCTCACTTCATGGGTGTTAGGCATTCACTCTGACCTCTTATACAAGTCCTTCTTTTTTTTCTTTCTTTCTTTCTTTCTTTCTTTCTCTCTTTCTTTCCCTCCCTTTTTTTCTTGTTTTAAAAGGGGGGGGATGGGGCGAGACCGTAAGAGGACTAAGCCGTGAATAGACTTTTGTTTTGTTCTTTCTTCTCCCCTCCTGACTGTGTCAATTGCAGGGTGCCCCTCGCTCTGTCTGCCTGCTCTGTCTAGCGCTCTCCACACACCCAGGCCGAGCGGCTAGTTAGCATTCAGGGGCCAACATGGGAAAAGAGGGCTGGGAACACAGAGGCTGCAAGCCCCCAAAAAAGTGCCTACAGAAGGGGACTGTTGGGGAGGCTTTATCCCCGTGCCACTCCCCTACTCTCATCTTAAACTTTATCTTCTAAATAACCACTTCTTCTTTTTTTTTTCATCCGCTCAATAGCGCGCTCTCTGAACTTCGCCCCCGTTGACAGAGAGGGCATTAGCGGGATGATTAGCCGCGTGGCGTTTCCATGCCTTTCTGTGGAGCGGTGATATCACTGGTTGGTCGTAGTGCCCCGCGCTCTGGACTCCAAGGCTGCTGTGCGCAGTAGGAGGTGGGGAATGCCAGGCATGGGGTCGGTGGCGCGCGGCAGGACCAGCTATGCCAACTATGTGAGTCATTCTGCCAGAGCCAAAATGGGGTGCAACGCCAGATAATAACGCAGTGTTTTTGTGTACATCTCAATCAGCCGAAACAATCCAATCGCTCCTTTGTTCCCTCGCTCCTTTCTTTGTGTGTGTGTGTGTGTGTGTGTGTGTGTGTGTGAGTGAAAAGTCAGCGGCATTCAAATTCCAGCGCTTTCATAATGGGATGAAAAGATTCTATTGAAGTGGAGAGAGCGGCTGTGTGTCTCACGAGGGCCCGTGGTCAGAAACATGCACAGTCGAGGAATCTCGGGGGTCTTGGGAGTATCGCGTCAATGAGAGACATGCCTGCGAGATGCCAGCGCTGGTGACCACAGCGCTGAAGTCCTCACATTCAGCCCCAAAATCATTAGTGTCAAACTGACAAAATCTTTGGCATTTCGGACTGAACTGCAGCTCTCTCTCTCTCCCATATTTGCTCATTAGAAATACTTCCATGTCATGCTACACAGTCCTATTCTTTGTTAGAGCAAATATGACAGCCATGCATTTCTGGCCTGGTAGTGTTTCTGGTGTGGGTTATGCGAAGGTTGTTTCCTGGTTTGCAGTGCTGATGTACTTTCTGACCTACAGCCAGACGGAGTGAAAGGGCATGTTGAACTAGAAACTCATGTCTCCTTGACACACAGTATTTTTACACGCGCTCAGAGAGGACTGTCTGACCTGACAGAGAGGAGAGAATGATGAAGGCAATTAGGTCAGAATGGCCGGCCCTAACTAACTCGGTGTCCTGCAGCATCACGGGTAGCTCAGAGTACACACGCACACACACACACACACACACAAATGTCATATGGGGAGGCTAATTGCCTTGTTGGGGTCCATTCTTTATGTGTGTGTCACGTTTTTTTTGTTGTTTGCTTGAGTATTCTCATTTGACTTTGCATGTTTTGTTTGGTTTGCAAATGAGGACCACTGATTGTTGGGGACTCATTAACAGGGACCGGCCCCTTCATTTTTTTTGTATTTTTGGTTGACAGCCTTCTCCTGTGTGTGTGTGTGTGTGTGTGTGTGTGTGTGTGTGTGTGTGTGTGTTTGTAGGCCCAAACTGCTGTTGATGTGGTGTGGTGAGGCTTGAAGGACTGACAATATATATAATATATACTATATATATCCCTCCTATTATGTTCAAATTTTACCCACATCTATTATGCTTGGGGTCAATTTGACCCCAGCAATTTAAACCTCCAAAAAATTATCATAATTCTTTTTTTTTACCGAAGTTTTTGTGTCAGGTACTTTAGGTGTGTTTGTTGACTACCTAAATAGCCCTTAAAAATAAAACAATACCCCCACCCACCCTCTTTATACATCCAGAATACATGTTACGCGACTATGGAGAAATATGCAGATCCCCATAAAATCTCACTGATTGACCTAAAATTGGAAAGAGATATCCTTCTGGTGTTTTTATGGCTTCATATTATTTCTAAGTACATATTGTTGCTATCTATAACATTTGGATTAAAAAACTATTTCTTTTATCAAGAAAAGTAACAATGTGATGAAAAAAGTTGATATTTCTTGTATATTTTATACAATTAAAACAGCCTGGGGTCAAATTGACCCCAAACAACACCTATGCGTACAGTATGTGTACAGGTCATTGAAAACATATCATCATGTTAATTTTGTCTTTACCCAGTTGTCCCCATTAAATTAGGAAAAGTCATTAAATATGAAGCAAAAAAAATGATGTCAAACATTTATTTAGAAACGTTAAACATTGAATGGGGTCAAATTGACCCCAAACATAATAGGAGGGATATATAAATCTGAATTTTGTTGTCTGGGTGGTTCTGTTGTATGGCTCCCACCAAAAAGAACTTGTGCATATAGGATATATGGGGATTAACACCACTACACATACTGTATGTTACACACACACACGCACAACCACTCACTCTCACACACATTCACACACACACACACACACACACACACACACACACACACACACAAACCGGTTCATGAGTCTCCTGTTTGAAATGAGAGAAAGAAGAAGAAGAGGAGGAGGAGGAGGAGGAGAGAGAGGCAATATTGTCCTGTAGGGCTGTGACACTCATGAAATGAATCTATTATCTTCCTGTGCAGCTGCCATGTGCGATACAAGGTGCCTGACAAGTCCTCATGCTATTGTGTGGCGGTGACATTTGCCCATTCACAGGCCTGCTGACACCGGCAGGATCCGCAGAGCACCAAATGAACGCGCCGTGCGGTAAAATGAGAGAGGGAGAGGGGGTGGTGGTGGTGGTGGTGGGGGGAGAGCGCCTCTACCGCACGACCAGACGGCAGGATAGATTTCTTTCCCTCTGTTTAAAAGCCTGACCTCAGCACCTTGCTGTGGGGCTTCTTTTTTTTTCCCCTAAGAGGGAAGGTTAAAAATGCCCCAGTTTCTTTGCAGCATGGCTTCTAATAAAAGTCTGGGTGCACTCAGTGGAGCGCCCGTACCCGTACCCTTGCCCCGCAGTTGCCCCCGCTAGATTGTCCTCATACACTTGGGCTGTCTGTTCCAAAGCAGGCCAGAGCCAGACTACTCACAACAACAGATGGAAAGGGCTTTACTAGTCACTAGTTAACGAGCCACAATAATAGACAGAAAAGGTCTTTGCTGTACAGAATGTTGCCCTCCCTAAGGGGGGGGGGGGGGGGGGGGGGGGGGACCTGAGGCCTGGGGCCGTCTCAGTGAGGAGAGGGGAGAGAGACGTGGCATCACTGTACTTTATGACAAGTAATGGGGCCAATCACGGAATATTCCAAACAAAAGAGTGTCAGGCAGGCAGGCCGGCCGGCCGGCTAGGAGAAAGATAGCACAAGGGCTTAAGGGCCGCGGCTGTCACGACGGCAGCGCTTCAGTTATTTATGGCTGCTGTGCTTTAGAGATGGTCAAGGTCAGGCTCCGTGTCTGCACCTCAGCTTTGTAGTGCGAGCCAGATCAATTCATGAAATATGTCTGTTAACAATTCTGCAGATGTAATCTCTCTCTCTCTCTCTCTCTCTCTCTCTCTCTCTCTCTATCTCCCCCTCTCTCATTCTCTCTCTCTCTCTCTCTCTCTCTCCTTCTCTGCCAATCTCTTCTAACCTATTTTCATCATTGTTGTTTTGCTCAGATAGAGGGCACTCCTGCTGCTGTACACATACTCACACTCCATATCAATTCATCATGTTTTGATTTTTTACTCTCTCTCTCTCTGAGAGGGGTCATAACACATCAACAGCACTTCTCAAGGATCTCTGTCAGGACGCCCTCTGATAGCAGACCTCTAGCATGTAGAGCACATTCTAACAAGTGTATTGCGGGCCACGCTGTATTATCTGCTCCGGCTGATCCAGAGTCAGTCACTCGCAGATTGTTTGTGGACTGATAAATGACGGAGGTGCTAAAGCTCCGTATTTACTGTCACTTTGGACAGTAGAACTGCATTGTGTGCTGTGTGAAGCTGCGCCCACACATGCTTGATCAATGCATTTCCCCCTCTGCTCTAAAGAAACGTTCTCTCTCTCTCTCTCTCTCTCTCTCTCTCTCTCTCTCTCTCGCTCTCATCTGTGCTCTTTGCAGAGGGCACCTCCAGTTTGTGTCCCTGGCAGACCCAACCAGCTTATTTCCAGACCTCGGAACTTCCTGTGGGCTGGAAGATTGCCTGCATGTGGTCTCTCTCTCTCTGTTTCTCTCTCTCTCTCTCTTTCACCCCTCCATGTCTTCCTCTCTCTCTCTCTCTCTCTCTCCCTCTGTCTCTCTCTCGCTCTGCTTTCATGAACCCTGTGCCTCCTCCTCAGCCCTCACTCACAGAGACACAGTCAAATCAAGAGCAGAGGCATCAGCCCTCAAGGTAGCATCCAACTCGAAAACAAATAAATAGGAACCCCATGTCATCCCTGGGAAGAGCCGGGCCACACATCTGAGTCCAATCTCGTCCCCCAGCAGGGACGGGTCACTCGGTGTCTCACCTCAAATGAACCGGAGCTGCGCCGGGACGACCGCTTGGAGGAGAGGAAACTGTGTTTTTTTTTGGGGGGGGGGGGGGGGGGGGGGGGGTGCGGAAATTCAGGCGGGATGGTTTGTTTTGGCCTCGTCGCGTCTGCAATTTGTCAATGTAAATACAAAACACCAGGCAGGAACAGCTAATCCTGGAAATGTGAGATTAAGGAACTGGCTTCCTCCAAGCCCCGCGCTTAATTACAAGGTTAGCACAGAACTGATTGTCAGGTCATGTGACAGAGCTACTTAGTGAAATGAGAACTGTGTGTGTAGGGAGGAAAGGGGAGATGAAACATGCCGGGGAGTGTGTGAGTGTGCATGGATGTGTTTTTATGTCATTTACGGCGCTTGTAAACACACCAATCTGACAGTCTAGGGAGGAGGACCACATCCCAAATGGCAGTTTACTGTAAATAAAAGGCCCGTCTTCAGTCATATTTTGAGGACTGTGTTGTATTTACAGTGAACATGTGTAACTAACTAAATACTGAGAGTTACATTTGTAGGGTGGATCGAGGTCATCGCAGACACCTTTCATCCTGTGCTGGAGAGAGCTATACTGTTTGCAGATTGCAGATTTTGAAATTCAAACTTGCATGTTGGTTTTTACAAGCATCAAAAAGCACACATTTCAATAAGAGAGAATCAACAGCTGAAATTCTGCTGTCTCTCTCTTTGTCTCTCTCTCTTTGTCTCTCTCGCTCCCTATCCTGTTGGAGTTCAGAAGCGTGTAGATCTTTAATTATGTATCATATTCTTTTTGCCCTGTTTTAGAGCATCTCCAGTCTGGATTCGCTCAAGTCATGGACTTGAAAGTTTTGAAAACCTCCAGTGACAGGAATATTAATGTGCCAGTGCTGTCATATCGGTTTCAGCTCATGCATATTCAATGTCCCCCCAGCTCTCCAAGATTGATGTCAGCCCGTGCAGGAGGCTAGTCTTCCACTCTTTTAGATAATAGCATGCTAAATTGATGTTATCGGGAAGCTTTTTATAAACGAGTGTGTCTCGTCACTGGCCAGGTCAGGCGCGGAGTGAGAACCGGTCGGCGGTGACGGTGACGGCTTTCCCCCCCAGGCCTAGCTGATGGCCATTTACTGTAGCACACCTCCAGCTCTCATCGAGTGATTCTCCCCGCCGAGGGGGTAAGTCCGGGGGAATAAAAGCATATTTTGGAAGGAGATTAGGGGGGCGATCCCGTGGATTATCATTTAATTAAGGACGCTTGAGTTGTGCCCACTCTGCTGGAGCGAACGCCCAGCCACTAATGAACTTTAAACAGACATACTTTATTTATTTACGGCTAATCGCCGAGACCCCGAGTCCGGCCATCTTTGATCTGCCGATGGCTGCGTAATCTCCCTGGCAGATAGCATCTCCCGTCCCCCCCTGCCTCCTTTTTAGATGTTGCTCTGGGAGGTCTGAGATTAACCAAGGGTTAATTGAGACAGCCAGGATGGAAGTGTGTGTGAATGTGTGCGTCCATGTGTGGGAGTATGAGTAAGTTCCTCTATGTGTGTGTGTGTGTGTGTGTGTGTGTGTGAGAGAGAGTGACTGTGTGCATGTCTGCCTGTGTGTGTGTGTGTTTGTGATTGTGTTGTGTGTCACCCTTTTTATGTGTGTGTGTGGGTGTCTAAGTGTGTGTCTATGTGTATATAGATGTGTGTGTCTGCCTTTGTATATATGTGTGTGTGTGCGTTTGTGTGTGTGCGTGTGTGTGTGTGTGTGTGTGTGTGTATGTGTGTGTGCTTGTTTTGTAGAAGGAGGAGGAGAGAGAGAGAGAGAGACTGAGGCCCCTTCTCTTGTGTGGAGAGCGCTCTCAGTATGCCGTGCTGGAGGCTCCTCGGAGGTGAGCGAGGGCAGCAGAGATGTGTTAGGAGCAAGAGGGGGCACTCTTGAACTGACCTGCGGGGAGCTCTTGGAGCCTGCACCAACGGCTGGGAGCAGCCCGGGGCACAACAGCCACAGGGAGGGGGGAAAGAAGCAAAACAAGACCCTCCTCCTCCTTCTCCTCCTCCTCCCACCCCCCCCTCTCCCACCCCCTCTCCAGTGAAAACCCAGAGACTAGAGAAGAGTCTCAGAAGAGCCATATGGCAGAAGAGCAGCGCTCATCCTCCACTGCCGACTCCTGCTCCTGCTCCTGCTCCTCCTTCATCTGGCCCACGGAGGGAGCAGCGCGATGTTTCCATCTGATTAATGCAACACCCCCAAATCACTGAATGAGCATGGGAAAATGGCCAGAGGAAACACTCCTCTTTTCCTCTCTCTCCCTCTCTCTCTCTCCCTCCCTCTCTCTCTCTCTTTCTTTCTTTCTTTCTTTCTTTCTCTCTCTCTCTCTCTCTCTCTCGTTCTCTCCCTCCCTCTCTCTCTTTCTTTCTTTCTTTCTTTCTCTCTCTCTCTCTCTCTCTCTCTCGTTCTCTCCCTCCCTCTCTCTCTTTCTTTCTTTCTTTCTTTCTCTCTCTCTCTCTCGTTCTCTCTTTCTCTCTCTCTCTCTCAGTCTCACACACACTCTCTCTGGCTCGAAGCTCTTGCCAATAAATGGGTGATTTATATTCTGAAGATGGTAAGAAAAACACGGCCTGCATATTCATATGTGATGCTGCTGATTAACGTTTGCTAAGCTCAAGCAAGAAGACGGAATAATAAATAAATAAACAAATAAAAAAACGTGTACTCCGTATTGTTTTCTCTTTCTAAAAGAACCGCAGTGCACAGGAGTCGCTTAAGACCATTTGGAGTTGTGCAATTAGATTTACAGCTTTAATTACTCAAAGTAAAATATACAAATTATTCATGGGCTGCTTAAAAAACACAGTTGATGGAATTATGCATCGCTGTTGGTGAATAATTGAATATTTCCTTCAAGAGTGTGACAGAATGGCTAATTTATTAATAGACGTACACAAAGTCGAGTCAAACGGCTCTCCTCCGGGTGGAACATGCTCTCTCGCAAAAAATGTGCCCCTGTTAAATAAGTTACAAATGATGAGGCTCGTGCGAACCGCGTGGCTCCTCCGACGCCCGAGCACCTCACACACACACACACACACACACACACACACACACACACACACACACACACACACACACACACACACACACACACACACACACACACACACACACACCTCACACACCCCCAGCGCTGGGATCTCCGCGGCCCCCACCGAGACGCTCTCTCTCGCGCGCGCGCGGATGAAATATTTAAAGTGGTGTTTATTAACAGGATGAAAGACAAAGGGCTCCTTCCCTTTGACTCGCGTACGCCGACACCGCGCTGATAACAAACACAATCAGAGCTGATCTTGATCCATAATAGATGGCGTCGCGCGCAGACACAGGCAAACAGATGCTTGCACACACATACAAACACACACACACACACACACACACACACACACACACTTGTCGCCTCTCACACAATCCGGAATTATTAAAGAAACGTGAGGAAAAGAGGCAAGTTCCCCCATTTCCCTTTTCAACATTTTGTCAACAACAACAACAATTGAAAAGTTGAATTCTTCTTCAACGTCGCTAGGCACATATTGGCTCAGAGTGACTCCTTTCAACTTGCGCGCATCAAAAAACATTCGTCTCCACACGCTGTGGAAGACGAGGATTACACGAAGGTCTCCGCACACACTCTTAAAAGCATCACTGAGAGCTGGGTAGGAGGAAAAGAGAATGCCTTTGGCACTTGTGTGCATACATTAGGAACAACACACACATACAAATGCACACACACACACACACACAGACACACACACAAGCACACACACAAACACACTCACACACACACACAAACTGAGTGAGGTTTCCTGTGTTTACCAGTTTAACCCCTTGCCTGTCTCTCCGGAGGCCCTCTGACACGTCGGAATGGCACCCCAAAGAAGGGCTTTTGACACGAGGGCCGCGGCGCAGGGGCCAGGCCTCTCTCTGACAGCCGCAGACAAAGGAGGGGCCTGCTATTCAGGGCCCTGCGCGCTGTGATGCAAATGCTGAACCAGGGGGTCTCCCCACTGAGAAAGGGCCAAGTGCTGCTAGAGGAGGGGGAGGGTGGAGGGTGGGGGGTAGGGGGTGGGGGGGTCACTCAGCTTCAGGCTGTAGGGCTCATTGGGAGGCTCGCTTTTTTAAAAGTCAAGATTACTCACAGTTGAAGTACTGCTAAACACGAGTACAAAACCCCCTTTGACTAGTTGGGCTCATTATCCCATCTGGGAGTTACGCCTTATATAATGAAGTCTGTCGTCAGCCACTAAACATACAACAGAGATTCTGATCGGAGAATATAGAAGTGATCACGTCCTGAGACTATATTACATATATGCAGACTATATAATAACGTATGAGTAACACAGAATTTAGAAAGAAGCTCATAAAAAGACACACTTGTTTACAAGCAGACTTGAATTCCACAGGCCTCCACACAGATGGGGAACGAATGAGCTGACAGTCCAGTCCAAAGGGTCTTCTTCGTCCGCCTTTAGTGATGAAACAAACTCAAAGGCCATATATATATGCACAACGGTGCAAGCCAATGGAATTCCTCCGGAGCACTGATGACAAAGGCCACCTGATCACAATCCCTGCCTTGTAACACACATCTTCTCTGCTCCGTTTGGAGGTCAAATCAATGCGCACCAAAGAAAAGCCATCAAAGCGGTATGTGTAGATGCCGTCTTTCGAAGAAACTACCTTATTTCTAAACCATATGACCTGTGCAAATCATGAATAATGCTTTTCAATATGAGGTCAATATCTTCAGCCTAACGTCTTAAACATCTGCACATTTGTGTGTCCTTCGGGACAGGAGACTTTGCCGGTGTCGTGACCTGATAACATCTGCAAATAAGCGAAGGCTTTGCCCACATGGTCCAGAGCAAGACGACCCCCTCTCCTTCCCCGCTCAAACTTTTCAACACCTCCTCAACACCCCCTTAATAAACATTCCTTCAAACGTGTGCTGTAAAAATCCAAACCCACATTCTGCGTTTTATTAAAAAGTATGCCTCCAGGACATTTTTTCGGACCAATCTTTGAAGTGTAAGAGGGAGCAATGTCAGATCCCCCTTTGGCCCCCAACAAGGTGAAGCTGAGGAGAAGATGAACCAAAGATTTCATATGTACTCTTTAACTGAGTACACACACACTCTCTCTCTCTCTCTCTCTCTCTCTCTCTCTCACACACACACACACACACACACATCTGTCTCTAAAACCTGCCTCAGACAGATTGAAAATGTACTTGTATGTTCATGCCAACATTTTGTACTTTGACAGTTTATATTTCAAGAAAATGACATTGTTCTGTGAAACATTACCACAGTTCCATTTGATATTTGTCAACATGAATTTCCGAAGTCAGGATCATAATAATGACTATTGTTGTTTAACAGGTCATAACGTTTGCTCTCCCAACCTGTGTTTTTATTTAGGTTCAGATGTTTCACTGCTGAAGCACTTATTGGCATGGATGATGAGGTTCCAGGCTGACCGCGTCTCGCATGTGTAAAGGTTGGTACATCTCAACCTCCTGAGTGGATGGAAGTACATGGGAAATGAATGGCAAAGGGTCATTTCATTTATATTTTAGATTTTATTTCTGTGTTTTCCTTACAATTAGTATAATGTTTTGTTATATGATTTTGTGTAAAGGAGTGCAAGGTTGATCTGTGTGTGTGTTTGTGCACACAAGTGTTGTACTTACCATAAAGGTCAGTCTGCAGTGGCAGCATGTACAGGATTCATTTAGCACGAGCATCTCCTCCCAGTCTCTTTCACAACTCCCCCACCCCAGGGTAACCAAAAGCCTTCACTCCCCAACCACATTCCTGTCCACATGGGCCACAGTTTGTCATCTCCCAAATATTCTCATGGAACCAAGACCAGGGGAGTGAGAGAGAGAGAGAGAGCGGCGAGAGTGAGAGTATTAGTATGAGAAGGGGGGAAAACGACAGACTGAAAGCTAGAAATGACATTGGGCATCCAGTGGGAGAGATTGACCTAAGTGGTGGACGGGAAGAAAAAATAAACAAGTTCCCGGACAGAGGAGAGTGAGCGAGAGCGGCTGAGAGAGGGAAAAAGGGATGAAAAAAAAAGAAGAGTGGTCTCCATCATCACTGCAGCTGTTTTCCCATGGAGAGACCAATGTGTTTAACAGCATGTTCAACAGAGACAGCCCAAGAGTGTGTTCATGGGGGGGGGGGGGGCGTCTGCTATTGACAAACATGGCACATGCCTACGCTTCCTTAATAGGCCTAATTAAATGGCATCCTCTTGGAGCTGTCAGCAAACACAACAATTAGCATACGGACCAAAACAACTGTTTGTTTTCCAGTACAAAGACAACCAACTGTGATTGATCACTGTATTAGAGATGGCTATGGACATTATGTATTGAAAGAACACAGCTATCACCAATGAAACATACAGCTAGCAGCCTCGAATGTTTGTTTGTTTGTTTGTTTGTTTGTTTGTTTGTGTGTGAATGTGTGAGTATGTTATAAGTACTCCTATAGTGTGTGTTTGTCTTGTTTCACCTGTTGTCAGTGCACATCCTTGTCAGGGAGAATGACAGTGCGCCCTCTGAATGCACAAAAAGGCTTGAAAGCCCTGAGTGAACTGTTCTTGAACCTGCCATGTGAAGTCTTCACCCAGAGGTGCTTCCATTTTTTTTCTTCTTCTTCTTCTTCTTCTTCTTCTTCTTTTTACCTCCCCTTTTTTTCAAGCGTGATCAAAAGTTCAGAAACCTGTGTGTTTTGTATTCATGGTAGACTTTGAAACTTTGAAACCCCCTGGCTTAAAGGCGTGAGGAGTCATGACAGTCTGTAAGTTAAAGCAGAGGTGAAAGGAGAAGCCTGTGGACGGCAGGCGAGAAAAAAGAACGAGAAATAAAACAGAAAAAAGAAGAGAAAATGCAGTTATTTCAGCGTCCACCATCAGAACTCCACCTGAGTAATTCCTCTGGACTGTAGGTGCAACTACTCCACAGCTGCTATCTCCATCGTCTTAATGACTGTAATGGCAATTATTGCAGGTACAATAAGAATAATACTTATCACCATCATCCGTCATCACCCATTTCTAGCATCATCATTCACTATCCTTGTCACATATACTTTAGATTA
>NC_045169.1:2583033-2593033 GCF_900700415.2 Clupea harengus
ATACACACACACACACACACACACACACATACACACACACACATACACATATGTGTACATACACACACACACATACACATACACATACACACACACAAACACGTGTACTTACACAAACACACACGCACACATACACACACACATATACATACACATATACATACACATTCACACACATATACATACACATACACACACACGCACACACATACACACACACACACACACACATACACACACACAGTTTCTCACTCCTCTTCTCTTTCCAACATCTATACAATAATTATCAGCCACCGTAGAATGACTTTGTAGGAAGGTTTAACAATATTTCGCTCCCCCCAAAAGCCAAAACACACAGTGTAAAACAGGCTCACACCGTGAGGCAGAGAGTGTGTCTATTCAGTATGAAGTCCATACACACACAGTCCTGCGGTAGATGTATGGAAAGGGCTAGGGGTGCTGCTGCCTCGTGGGCTGCTGTCCACATAGCAAAGCGGTTCAGCATGTTGGTTTATTTTCTCTGGATAATGAGGGACACCTTCCTCTTGAACTTTAACGGCTCCTCCGTCTGATGTGTATCTGGGAGAACTGCCATGAGGGAGCCGGGGGTTTATGAGCGAGCGCACTCCGCTTTCTCATCCCTCTTTGTTTTCTCTTTCATTTTTCTTTTTTTTTTTTGCTCTTTTTTGCTCTTTCCTGTTCCACACATTTGGACAGACTGAAGATGAGACGGAAAATGGGTTGCGAGCAATGGAATGTCGGAAAGGCAAAGGGGAGAGAGAGAGAGAGAGAGAGGGAGGGAGGGAGGGAGATGGAGAGAGAGAGAAAGAGAGAGGGAGAGAGCGAGAAAGAGAGAGGGAGAAAGAGAAAGAGAGGGAGAGAAAGAGAGGGAGAAAGAGAAAGAGAGAGAGAAAGAAGGAGAAAGAGAGGGAGAGAGAGAGAGAGTTTGCCAGTTGCCAGTTTAGGAGTTTAGGATGCACTGCACCAGTGAAGACAGGCTAGTAAATGTCATGTTCCTTCAGACAGACCGCAGAGATTGAGAACAGACTTATGCAAGCACACACACACACACACACACACATGCTTACACATGCTTATAGACTGACACACACACACACACACGCTTACACATGCTTCTAGACTGACACACACACACACATACTTATAGACTGACACACACACACACACACACTGACACAGGTGTTCCTGAGGTCCCGGCATAGTTTTGCGACATGCCAGGGTTGAGGATCTGGGAAGTGAATTGGCCGGTCGGGAGAGTGTTTAATTGCGAGGGCTCCGTCCCAAACTGTTGAGCAGACGTGGAGGGGTCTAGCACACTGGCTGTCTAAACCAAAGTGACAGTTATGGGCCACTCTCGCTCCGAGAGGGGAAAAAAAACACACCAAGCTATTTCCTGTTGTGTCCCATTTCTCAGTAGGAGTGTATTCCCATGCATTTGATACGCCCCTATTAACCATGCACTCTTGAGCCCAGTCCATAACTCCTCTTGTGGAGACAATTTACTGCAGACAGACACATTAGAGGACGTTCTATACCTCCAGTCCATTCCTCTGCTCGGGTCCCACGATGCAATTCTTCATAAACTGCACCGCTGACTAATGTTATTGTAGGGGGGAGCCAAGCATGGGGACTCTGAGGGGGGTTTTTGTCTCTCTGTCGCAGAGACGACCCGGTGTCTTGTCTCCGATTCCAGTGAAACATCATTTGTTCTGCGACTGCTGTCTTGTGTACATGTCTTTGACATGGAAGCTGACTTTAGGGTGTGTTTATGGGGTTTTAGGTCAATAATGGACTGATTGGATCAGTGGTCCATATACTGTAGGTGTCATGTAGAAGGTCCCATAGCATTTAAGTGATCTAATTCATCAGTATATCCTCATGAATTGAAGACTGTCCTTTAAAAAAAAAAAAAAAAAAGAGTTATCTAAGTTATCTATACTAAAAAATGTATGGAATAAAAAAATCCCAAAATAGCCCAAAACTAAAATTGTACTTCAGTTTATGGTGACATACTGTGTGTGCATTCTGTTAATTCATCCCTGTCTTCTTGGCCCTCGGATGTGTGTGTTGCATTCTCCCATTACAGCGGGGGAAAATATGACAGATTCACAGGGTTTATTTATTTCACTAATTAAAGAACTATTCAAAAGCTTAGCCAGAGACTGTCCACTGGGAGAAGAGTTATTTTTTTCTCCCATATTTGTTCTCAAAAGAGCAGCACAGGAATTTCCAAGGCCAGGAAGCAGGGTCCGACTATCATCCTCCGACCCTCCCTGATTCTCCCTTTTGGCCCTTCAGAGGCCTCTCTCTCAGTCTGTGTTTTTCCACCCTAGTGCGTTTACACCACTGTCCTCTCAAGGGGAACACAGACGCTGATGGTGTCCTCACACATCACGGGAGGACCTCCTGTGTGTTACTACCAGTGCTAACACTTCCTTTTGTCAGTAGCTTTCACCAACAACAGCTTTATCTGAGGCCTAAATACAGTTCTGAACAGCAGACTTCAAAGGGTGCCGTGTTTCTTTTTGTGTGCTTGTTGCAGATCTCCAGAGAGACCTGTACTACCTGCCTTCACTGATTTGCCCCACCTGCCTGCCATCATACCCAGAAGTGGAACTGAAGAGCAGTGACAGTAAGCCTTAGCTCACCTGTTCTGGTTTAAAACATGACCTAACATATAGGAGTGAAAAACATAAACCTGTGAGCTCTAATGTCATCAAGTGTCATATGCCCCCAACCCTACTGCCTCCCTCCGGACTCAGGATCTTCTAGCAGTGCTGCAAGTACACCTGATTGACATGAGGATCATGAGGAATGCTTGTGATTATCTGAATCAGGTGTGTTTATCTAATCAAGACTGCACAGACAAGTTCAGTCAAGCACACCGAGGAGGGAACGATGGTGAACAGGTAGAGTTGGACACAGAGGAGGGAACGATGGTGAACATGTAGAGTTGGACACACAGAGGAACGATGGTGAACATGCAGAGTTGGACACACAGAGGAGGGAACGATGGTGAACATGTAGAGTTGGACACACAGAGGAACGATGGTGAACATGTACGTTTGGATACACAGAGGAACGATGGTGAACATGTAGAGTTGGACACACAGAGGAACGATGGTGAACATGTAGAGTTGGACACATAGAGGGAACGATGGTGAACATGTAGAGTTGGACACACTGAGGAGGGAACGATGGTGAACAAGTAGAGTTGGACACACAGAGGAACGATGGTGAACATGTAGAGTTGGACACACAGAGGAACGATGGTGAACAGGTAGAGTTGGACACACAGAGGAGGGAACGATGGTGAACATGTAGAGTTGGACACAGAGAGGAGGGAACGATGGTGAACATGTACGTTTGGACACACAGAGGAACGATGGTGAACATGTAGAGTTGGAAACGATGGTGAACATGTACGTTCGAACACACAGAGGAGGGAACGATGGTGAACATGTAGAGTTGAACACACAGAGGAGGGAACGATGGTGAACATGTAGAGTCGGAGGGAACGATGGTGAACATGTAGAGTCCGCCACACCGAGGAACGATGGTGAACATGTACGTTTGGACACACAGAGGAGGGAACGATGGTGAGTTGGACACACAGAGGAGGGAACGATGGTGAACATGTAGAGTTAGACACACAGAGGAGGGAACGATAGTGAACATGTAGAGTTGGACACACAGAGGAGGGAACGATGGTGAACATGTACGGTCGGACACACAGAGGAGGGAACGATAGTGAACATGTAGAGTCGGACACACAGAGGAACGATGGTGAACATGTACGTTCGGACACACAGAGGGAACGATGGTGAACATGTAGAGTCGGACACACAGAGGAGGGAACGATGGTGAACATGTAGAATCGGACACACTGAGGAGGGAACGATGGTGAACAGGTAGAGTTGGACACACAGAGGAGGGAACGATGGTGAACATGAAGGGTCGGACTAAGAGCCTCTACTCCACTGTGCCCAGTGGAAGAAATTATAATCATGTGCAACAATAATATGCAAAAACATCAAATAATCACCAAATGTTCAGAGGCACACCTTTCATGGTCTCGTGGTCGGATGAGTCAACACTCTCAAAGCAATAGTCTAGAAATAGTCTACTTGCCAACTTACATGTCTATTTAGCATAAAATAACATTTAAATGCTGCACACATTCTGATGCCAGTTTTTAACACACAGCAAATGAAATGCCTCTATAGAGACGTCTGCTAAATACATCACGTGTCCATGGGCCTGCAGCGATGGTGTGTTTAAATGTGATCCTGCCATTGTGTCCCCTGGCCCTGCTCCTTAAGGCCTCCACCCTGGCCTCCACAGAAGCAATATTCAGTGTGCATTTGTAAAGTATGAACCCTCCATTGTTCATCCTAACTAGTATCATTCCTTTACACTGATACCCCATCACTCTGGTGCTCTCCCGGGAGCTCTCTCTCTCTCTCTCTCTCTCTCTCTCTCTCTCTCTCTCTCTCTCTCTCTTTCTGTCGCTCTCTCGCTCCATCGTGCTTTCTGTTTTCATCCTTCTCTTCCTCCTTAGGAGGAACAAAGCGTGACTTTAGCCCTGTCTTGATCCAGCGCGTTTTTAAGCAGATAGTTCAGCCAGGATTAATATTCTGGGGCACTTTGATGTCAAAGAGCTACGACGTCGCACACACAAAAAAAAAAGCGAGAGATGGGGGCAGGAAAAGCCCGAGACAGAGCGAAAAAACGGAACGCCTGAAAGGAGGAGAATGAATGGAAAGAAAGGATAGAGAAGGTGGTGGGATTGTGATGGATTCCCACTTGGCAGTGGGGCCCAGATACTGTATATAATCTCACGCACACGCAGCAAGATCGCATGCCCCCACCCACCCCCGCTCTCTAACCCGGGCTTGGCAGACACAAGAGGATGCCCTTCCGTAACTGGCATACGGCTTGCTCGAGGTTGTGCCACGTGCGTGTGCCACTCCAGTTACCAGGCAAAGGAAGGGGTCACCGGCGGGGCGGCCAGGCAGCGCCATAAAAGTTCATTGGGTCTGTGATTGGTTATCAATTGGTCACATTTTCATTAAAACTATCAGTCAAGCGCTATCTTTTGTCACTGATCCATCCTCTTGACACAGAAGCGAGGAGGGGGTTTGGAGAGGGGAGGGGAGGGGAGGGGAGCAGAGGGCAGGCTAAGCCATCCAGAGCGGAGTGGAGGCATGGGGGATGGATCTCTGAGAGAGAGGAAGAGGCAGGAATGCCAAAGGTGAGAGCATCTGGTGGGCAAGAGGCGCCCTTAATCTGCCACTGATGAGGGCAAAGGAAGCCATAATTACATTAGAGCAGCAAGGATCAGCGTATCTGACAGTAGCACATTTCTGCCCTCGAGGAGATGCTCCAGCTAATTGTGATCTGCCAGCGAGGAGCAGGCTTGAGTGGTGCCTATCTGTGTGGAGATGAGGGTTTAGTGTGTCTGTTTGTGTGTGTGTGTGTGTGTGTGTCTGTGTCTGTCTGTGTGTGTGTGTGTGTGTGTGTGTGTGTGTGAGAGAGAGAAGAGAGTGCATGTGTGCATGTGTGCCAGCATTTGTGCGTTAGTGTTTGCAACAACAAAGAAAACGTTATCTCTAATTTTATTAATAATGGCCGCTTTACACGCATTCTTGCTTGCTTGTGTGTGTGTGTGTGTGTGTGTGTGTGCATTTGTTTGTTTGTGAGAGTGTGTGAGTGAGAGGGAGTAGCGGGCTGGAGAGTGGAATTCATTGCCTTTAGCTACTGCACGTGTCTAAAAGCATTTTTGTTTGGATGTATCTTCCAGTTGGAGCTGCAGCCAGCGTGCAACGCTAACGCTAACGCTCTTGCTGTTGGTCTCAGGTGTGCTGTTGTGCTGGGCGTGGTGTTTTCAAAGAGTTGGGGGATGCATGTGTGTGTGTGTGTGTGTGTGAGAGTGACGTTGATCTGTTTAGTGTCCATCTTCTGTCAGCTTTCACTGGTCATTAAAAGTGTGGGTGTTATCTCACGGCACAGCCCAGATTCACTGACGAGGCAGCTCTGGGAGACGAGCTCGCAGGTAACGGGCCCTTATCAGCCCAGCTGATTGCCTCCACACTCTCAATCTGCCTGACGTTTGCATCTCAATCAGTCTTTAAATAATCTGCTCTTTCGCTCACTCGCTCGCTCTCTTCTGCATCAGGAGGCCGACCTGCAGAGAGGCAGAGAGAGAGAGAGAGATGGAGAGAGGGAGGCAGAGGGGAATATTATAATACAGAGCTTCTGTGCGCGCCAAACAAAGCAAAACAAAACAAAACAAACAAGCTGAAAAATGTGCTGCTCTCTGCTCTAACTCAGGCTGGTGTCTGGTGTCTGATCAAAGGAAGCTTTTTCAAGCCAAAAAAGGCTCCTGTTGTTTTGAGTTCCAGATCCCCCAATCAATGAGGGGAACCAGTTGATAAATGTACTACCTGTGTTCCCCGGGCATCAGATGATGATGCACTTACGAGTTCACTTGATCAGGTTGCCAAACAATTTGATGTGGAATTTGGTTCGAGTTTCGGCGCAAGGGATGATTATTATTTGAAGAGGGGAAGCCACACATCTCACCTCCTCTGTAGAGCCAAGCCAACGAGAGGAGAGGGAGAGGGAGAGGAGGAGAACAAAAAAAAAAAGTGTAATTTGCATGTTCCAAAATAAAGAGTGTCACTGCTGTGTTGTGCCAGATGTCTATCACAATTTAGAGATGGTGTCAGTTTGAACTTGGCAGAGAAGGGGGAAAAAAAACAAGCAGTCGGCGCTGCCAAGCGCATGCCAGAAATGTAAAAAATCAAACCTCCCACTCAGCCCCCCCCCCCCCACACACCTCCCCAGCCCCCTCCTGAAACAGGAATAGACTGTCAGCTTTATTTATTCGCGGTTGGTTTTGTGGGGAGAGGAGAGGGAGGGTGACAACGGCTTGCGCCACACGCTCTTAACTGTGTGTTGACTCGGCGGTTGGGGGCAGGTGTCAGAGGAATGAATAATTAATATGAAGTGCATGGGAGAGTTTCTGGAGGAGGCATGGCTTTTCTTTCTTTCTTTCTTTCTTTCTTTCTTTCTTCCTTTTCTTGTCTTTCTCTTCTTCTTTCTCTCCTTTCCCCCCCGTCTTACTTAGGCTGTGCTCCACCACACCTGGCAGAGAGTAATTCCGTCTTGTTTGTGATATAATTAGTTTTGTGCGCCTTCTTCGCCTCAGAAGTGAAATGTATTATGGAGGCACGGTTTTCAGACATACATGCCCCACCTTGGCACTGAGACAAAGAGAGTGAACTTGAGCCTTTAAAGTGGCGTTCCCCGTGGCCCGGCGACATGGCGGCCACACAGGGGTGTTGAACACACACACACACACACACACACACACACACACACGCTCCCCGTGGCCCAGTGACATGGCGGCCACACAGGGGTGTTGGATGTGAGAATATGAGAATATGAGTGGCCCCATTTGTGAATATGAGACTCAGGAAACCTCCCTCGTTCATGCCAGCATGGGGAAGTCTCATTCTATTATATTGATATTCCATCATTCTGGCTCCTCCCAAGACACCTTACTTCTTTCTCTCTCTTTCTTTCTCTCTCTCTCTCTCTATCTCTCTCTTACTTTCTCTCTCTCACTCACTCTCATTTCTCTTTCAATAACTCTCTCCCACTCCCTCTTTCACTCTCACTCTGTCCCCCCCCCCCCCCCCCATCTCTCCCTCTCTCTTTCTCTGGCTGGCTTGTGGAGCAGGAAGTGCTTGGCAGTGATTATGGATGTCCTGTGCGAGGAGGAAGGTGCTCGCGGTGTCGGCCCTGTCACCCGGGGCAGCCTTTGTGTGTGTGAAAAAAATGGGCCAGTTCCTTGGCTGGCACAGGAAAGGTCAGGAAGGAGCAGCTGGTGTGAACTCATTGTCAGCTCATTGCTCCTTAGCCCAATGGATCATGTTTAACATATTGAGTCTGAGCCGCAAAAAAAATAATAAATGAAAAGATTTTTTCCCTCCTCTTCTGCTGTCTTGGAGAGGGGGGAACACGTAAGTGGTTGCATATGGTGGTTATAAATCACACAAATGAACAGAATATCATGCTTACACTCTTTTTGTTTGCGTGTTACATCTGCAAGGCCTTTGAAAAAGGCTAAGAGCTAACAATATAATTCAATTTTATTAATTTACACTGTGCCACTAACATGGTCTTTAGGGACTTAAGGGCTTGGGAGAGAGATAGAGAGGAGGAGCAGAGACACAGTCATAGTTTCACACAGTCTTGTCAAGTCTTGGTTGCTCGTTTACACATTAGAAATGAGTTGTTTAGACTTTGGGAAAGTGACTATTTACAAAATAAAAGAATAATAGATATAATATTTTGTTAACATGATCAATTCATGTTCAACAAGATCCATGTAACGATTCTAACAGACACAGTGTGGGATTCCTTACAGTAGTTCTCTTCAGTTCTCCCTTCTAATGTGTAATGGTCAACATAACCAGACTCGTCATAGAAATAAGCATACATGCTAACATGGCGAAAAGAAAATCACTTGGGCCTTGGAGTCGGCGAGGAAAAGAGCGCTAAGACTTCACAATGTTACTATAATACAGATTTCACTTTTCTTGAACAATCTGCTGGCATCTGAATGATCAGTCGCTGACGACGGGCTAATTCCCATGAACTGGCCTGCTGATTTCCTCTCTTCGCTCGGCTTTGAAGGCAACAGCCTGGAATGTGCCACTGAGGAGATCACTGTTGTGGCTTTGTCAGCTTGTGAGACAGGGCTTTCAGTGGAGAGAATGTAACAGCACAGTAATAATTCACATCTCTTTTTCGTGTCACACACACACACACACAACACACACACACACTCACACACACACTCACACACACACACACACACACACACACACACACACACACACACACACATCCGCACGTACACACACACACACACACACACACGCATGCAAATGCACGCACACACACACACATGCACGCACACACGCACACACACACACACACACACACACATTCCACACAGTCTCTGCTGATGCCAAATTCCTGACAAACTGTCTGATAATCTCAACCATAACAGAATCATTAGCCGTCCTCCTGCTTGCCTGGGTGTGATGCAGAAGGTCCAAGAGCACCTATTACCATCGCAGCGAGCCAATGAAAGCTAAAGTCAAGGAATAATTACCACAATAATTAACCAACTATTTGCTAATGCGTAGTCTGGTTATTCTTTCGTTCTCGATTATTGGAGATTACATCCAAATGACGTGTGGTCGATTGATGCATCAATTGCCTTTACGAACCATACCAGTTGGTTGCAACATCTTTGTTTTGTTAGGTAATAAAGTTGTTATGTTATGTTTCATTCATTATCAATAGATCATTAATGCCCTGCTTATGCCATGGAACTGAATTCAATTATGATTATTATTTGTAAACAGCAATTTTGCCACATCTGAAACCCACAGCATGAGAGATTCTCAAACCAACGTAAGTATTCGAATATTAACTAAATCTTCGGGACTCAGAGACGGACGTTGTCGCATGAAGCAGACACTATGGGTGGTGTCCTCAGTAGACAGGACACGGGCCATTGACACTATGTGTGATGTCCTCAGTAGACAGGACAGGGGCCATTGATGGCTAAAGTGAGATGTCAATATCCTCTTACGGCAGTAACGGTCACACCTGCAGAGCCATGTCAATACCAATGAGGAGGTGTCAATACCTGGGACCAGAGTGACCCGGCGTCCAGCCCATGATTGAGTTTGCCACAGCTGTCCACTGTGATTGCTCCTCGAGTAAAACATAAACTGGAGTGACACACAAGTGACACACAAGCCTCCTGTGGAGTCCGCGGATCTGGTGGAAAGGTTGTTGACATCTGAGCTCAAAACAAAACAAAACACAGCCCTCGCTTCCGTGCTCCTGAAGCAACGTGGTGATTGGCTGAAATAGTTTATGGCCCGGTCCG